>NC_139828.1:10726745-10926745 GCF_963691815.1 Echiichthys vipera
ACATTGCACTCTTTAAAAAAAAAAAGATTTAACATGCATCCAAAATGAACAAACAAGCGAATTTCAATAGGAAATAAAAGAATGACAGAAGAGATAGCGTTGGATATTAATAATATGAGGTTCTTGATTTTGATAGCGATAAGATGCTGGGTCCAATCAAATAGGTGCCGGTCCCAATCTGGGAGGTCCTGGATCATACGGCACAAATTAAGCCCTGGTTTTCTTTGAATTTAAATTACAGTGCTGCACAAATGCAATACACTTAACATAGCAGGAATAACATGCACATTTGATACAAAGGCTTGGACTTTTATTTGAGGCATGTAATGCAGAAAAACCACAGAGCTACAAAAAGAAGTATTACTGTACAATGTGGAAAGACCCTTTTTAGACGATCTGGTTTATCGCCAAATATTTACTGAGGACCACAAGTAGATGCTGGCAGGTGCACTCTATATCAGGTACTCCACATTCAGATGCAAACACGAAGATGCAAAAGTAAACTATATTTAAAGAACGCAGTCAGGCATACATGGATCCAGTGCATGCACAAAAACAGACTCGAGGGCAATAAACCAGAAACCGAAATACTAAAGGACCTACTGTACAGTAATTATCTATACATAGACACAAACATGCATTCTCCTTGGCGACATTTCAGACACTGGCATAGTGTGTAGTTTTCTAGTTTGTTCTCGTGTGGTAGACCACAACCTCCATCCTCATGTTCCCTATATGCCTCTTTTTCTATCCTTTTTCCTTCTCTCAGTTCGCCTGATTATGTCCCTTTTTCTTACCATCACCTCCCCCTTCTTCTTCTTCTCCTTCTTCTGTGCTCCCAGACACACAGGGCATGGATTGTTCTTGGGGTTCAGTGGGTACGGGGCTTTGCGCAGGACACACAATGCCTGCTTTTCTCTTTCCTTTCTCCTTGGGGATTCCTGCCGTGCCCTGCTCCCCTTCACCTCCATCTCCACCTCCACCTCCACCTCCTCTCTCCTTCCCATTTCATTATCTATTCATCCTTTAAATCAGGCCTCTGTCCCTGGCTCTCCTCTCATTCTTCAGTTTTTTCTTTTCTTTTTTTCTTGTAACATTCCCTCACTCCCCTCAACAGACCTGTTCTTTTCTTGCACACCTTCTCCTTCCCTGTGTCACCCACTTCTCCTCCCCCTTCCTTCTCTCTCTGTGAGGAATGTGGGCCAGCACGGCTCTTCCTGCTGGTTGGAGAAGGGGACAGGATTCCCATTGATAGAGGCCTGGGCATGGGGGTGGTGTAGAGATGGACACTGTGTGAGTGTGTGCGTGTTACTATATAAATACATGGAGATGTGTGTCCAGTGTGCCGTGTATAGATTACTAGGTAAACACACTGTGTGTGTATTCAACAGTGAGAGAAGGAAAGTTTGTTCAAAAGTAAAAGAAATAGGAAATATGGAAAGAAATGTGGAAAAGTGACTGGGAAATTATGTAAAATGTGTTGTATATTACATAAATGAACAGCAGGGGATTATGTGCTCTGTTGAAGTTGTGGCTATTATGTCACACAAGTTGTTTTAAGGGGGAGGAAGGCTGTAAACTCAGTAAAGTTCTCAGTTTTTGCTCTAAATCTCACATAAATAGAAGCAAAAGAAATACAAACTCAGTGAAAAAGGCCTTCATGGAACATGTGTGTGTGTGTTTGTTTGTAGTCTAATAAAGGTGTAGGTTTTCACTGTCCTCGTGGAGTGCTGTCAGGCTTTAAACAGACGATGGCACGGCGGGGAGTTGACCTCTGTGGTGACCTCTGTCTGCACGAGCGCCCAGGCTGACGTGTCACACCTAGACAGCCCTAGTTTCTCCCTCTTGCCCTCCTGCGGGCTGACGCTGACAAGCCGGTAGTAGAGTTGTGTTCTGGTTATAGCGTGACACAATATGACAACATGAAGATGTGTTTTTGATATGTTCGGATTCAATGTTACACCCATTTTCATTATCATATCTGATGTTTACAGTGAACATTGTAAACATTGTTCTAAATTAGTTTCAACTTTACTTAAGTGGATCTAATGACTGAATTCTTACACTACTGTTGTAAAGCATGTGATTTTGTACAGAAAAACATTCTTATGACTTAATTGTGCTGCAATAGAGAAGAGCGTCTTGTTCCTCTATATGAAACGATATGATGAGTCAGTGTCGCAAAGTGCTAAATAGTCATAATAGTCCTTCCTTCCTCTCTCGCATTGGGTTTTATATGATTTTGGTCAGAGTAAGACATCCCCTTGGGCTCTTTTCTAACATTTTATGGCTGAATTGATTCATCAAAAATAACCAAGAGCTTAATTGATAATGAAAATAATCCACAGTTGCAACCGTCCAATTTCTTCCAGTGTCCATAACATCTCTTTAACTTCTTTGTCCCTTTTTTTTCTCCTCATCATCTCCACCCTCATCATCCTCAGCACTCAGTTCATGTCTCATTTTGAGCCGCGGGACCTGAAGGCCTTCTCCGTGGAGCCGCTGCTCATCTATCCCACCCACTACACCGGAGAGCCCGGCTACATCAGCGACACAGAGACCTCCACCATCTGGGATGACGAGGCCGTGGCCACAGACTGGGACCGGCAGCACGCCCGCAAGACGGCACAACAGGGCCGCATCGGCTCTGTGGCACAGAACAGCGTCACTGGAGACTCACCGCCTCCTGCAGCTCGAGCGTCGCGGGACGAACTGTGATACAGAGACTCAAAGAGAAAGACTCGTGTTTACGATACCGTGTACACACAGTGACTGTCATGTGTACACACACTTGAAAAGACACTTGAACTGCAAGCTGACATTCTGTACATTCATTCTCTCTCTCTCTTTCTCTCTCTCTCTCTCTCTCTCTCTCTCTCTCTCTCTCTCTCACACACACAAACACACACACACACACACACACACACACACTGGTGTCCAAGTGGATAAAAGCAAAGTTAAGATGTCAATCTACTCTACTGCCTGATGAAGGGACACTAAGAAGAGGAAGAAGAGGAGAACCTGGGACGAAGGCCAGCAGGCCTTTGACAAAAGCTTTATTTATTCCTCATGTGCCTCCTCTGGCCATGTGGAGACACTTACGGCCGAGAAAACTTAAGCAATAGACAGAAGACAGCTACCATTATTTGCAGGATGTGAAAGAAAGAAAAAAACATTCTCACAAATCAACTTTAATGTTGTTTAAGAAGATTATTGTTATTTAAAAAGAACAGATGTTTTTTTAATGGACAGCAGCAAAATAAAGGAATTTCAAAGCTGTCTGAAAACAACTCTTAAGTGTGCGTGTGAAACTGTGTGTGTGTGTGTGTGTGTGTGTGTGTATGTGTGTGTGTTTGTCTGTTTACTTGTACACCTATCTTTGTGAGGACTAAACTTAGTATTTTCCCAACGGAGTGAGGACATTTTTGGAAAGTGAGGATATTGCGGCCAATCCTCACTTTTTCAAGGCCTGTTTGGGAGTTGAGACTTTGGTTTAGGTTAGGTTAAGGGTCAGGGTTAGGAACTTAGTTGTGTTGGTTAAGATAAGTGTAAGGTGCTAGGGAATGAATTATGTAAATGTGTCCTCACAGAGATAGATGTGTTGTGAGAATATGTGCGCATGTGTGGACATATTAACGGGACTGAACATGCTGAGAGATGCTGACATACCGTACCTAAGAGTGTCACTGCCTCAGATGATGTCACACACACACACACACACACACACACACACACACACACACACACACACACACACACACACTGAGAGTAAGCTGTATTTTACCAAGCAGCAGGGCAGTAATGAATGCTATTAAGCTCAGTGTTTCTGTCATTGCAGATATCTCACTTGCACAGCGGGCTGGTCCTGCTAGTAAGCATTACAGAGCATCAGTCACACAGTACACATAGCCCTGCAGGATATATCATATGCAATTTTGTTCACTTCAGACATCTGTTTTCAGAATTTATATGTGTTAAATATTTTTGGATAAACTGGATTATTGTATTATTCATGTCCTCAACACAGACTGTTCTTCGTTCAGTTGTGGTGTCGGACTGAACCAATAAAACAACTTCTCTTTTTCTGTGTTTTCACTCACTCTGCAGCATAAACTGATGCAAATGTTGCCTTATTTTACAGTACTTTGAATTATTAGTGGCATTGCAGATAGTCTGGAAACAAATGAAAAGAAGAGATTCAAAACCATGGCAGCAAAAAAAACCCCACTGCTCTTTTTATCTCTGTGGGACAGAAACAGAGATTTTATTAAATATTGCATATTATTGTTCAATCACTTGAATCGGAAGTATGACCTTGCTGTAACTGTTCACACGACCTGATAGCTAGAATGGACGACAGACTTTTTCCATCCTTAAACCTCCTAAAAATAAGCCCTGTGGCATTTCACGAAATGGTGGTTAAACATGAAAGGAGCTACAAGCTCCCAATAAATGTGAGGTTTGAGTGGTGATCACGTAAAGGACACTCAGTGGGTGTGTTGGCTCCCACTGTTCAATGGCTGAGTGAAATTCTGCTCGTTGTTTTATAGTTCCTGTCTGCTGTGGGATCTGACAGAGAGGAGGATGGAGAGGCGGGAGTGGGAGTTGGAGCTGGGGTACAGGTGTTGGTGGGGGAGGTTATACGTGATGTAGAGAGGGAGAGGATGAGACAGAGAAATGAAGGAAGGGTGAAAATGATTATTGGGTTAATGGAAATCTACCCACATATTTATGTCATGTGGTTTGGTTGAGATGTGAGACAAAAATGTTCTTATTATTTTCTATCAGGTATCCATAGATAAAAACGTAGCACTATTGCTAAACCTGTTACATGCAACACTGACCAGACCTCACCTAAGTTAGCTCCTCCAATACGATTCTTAATTTACAGGTTTGTTATCACAGGCAATCATCATTTAGATGCTGCAATGCCAAAAGAGAAGGATTATGCTGCCCCCTGTTGGCCATGAGTGGAATGATTATATTATTATATTATGAAACCGATAAACTGTATTCTGTCTATATATTTTGAAATATTCTTACATATTTGCATGAAATAGGAAAAACACACACACACACACACACACACACACAGAGTAGTAGATGCTAGTGCACTTTAACTGCAACAATTATAATGTATTAAATATATTTATTTCCATACATACATCTTACCTACTTATTGAGCAGCTGTTGCTCAGAGGTAGAGCGGATCCTCCTCCTCTTCCTTCATTCAAGAGTCTCCAGCGATTTCCGGACTGCCTACACGGATTCGACACTGCCTGCCTCTGACCATCCCATCGTCTTCCTGGATATCACCTCAGCCTTCTGCCCCAACCATGACCTTCCTCCAGTCCCTCCTGGTATTCATCTGCCTCTCTCCTGAGCTGTTTCGTGAGTCTCTGCAAAGGCTCCTCGACTCCTTGCCTGGCTTTGACTCGCCTTTCACCTGTCCCTCATTGTTGAATAAAGTTCATTACCAACTGAACCTGCCTGATTCAAGGTTCAAGGTTCAAGGTATCGTTATTATCCCTGAGGGGCTATTTGGTGTTCAGCCAGTAGTAAAAGAGGTACAGTAAACAAACAAATATCAAACATAAAACATGATAAAAACAACAACACAAAACAACAAAAAGATAAAAACAAATTACAAATTCATTTGTTTTTTATCTTTTTGTTGTTTTGTGTTGTTGAGTCTGTGCTGCACTTTGGTCCAACAACTATACCCGTTACAGGTTTGATCCCCGGCTCCTCCAGTTGAAGTGTCCTTGGGCAAACACTGGGCCCAACATTGCTCCCTGTGCTGTGAATTTAGTTTGAATGATTAGCTTAGATGATGATGATGATGATGATGATGATGATGATGATGATTAAGATGATGAGGACGATGATGATAATGATGATGATGATGATGATGATGATGATAATGATGATGAGGATGATACTGGGCAGGTAGCCTCTGCCATCTGTGTGAAGGAGTGTAAAAGAAGACTAAAGTCCATACTTACAAAACTTACTCTTTCTCAGCTCATATTCTGTATATAATACCATCACAGTCACACGTCTCTTTCCTTCCTCCTCCTCGGTGCCCAACAGAGCAGTGTCAGTGGTTTATGGAGGAATCCTGCACTTAGGTAAGAGACATGTTGCCATATCTAATAAAGGATATGTAATAATAAATAAAATGCATTTATCTAAAATAAATAAATACTAATTCTCTTTAAGGTGCCAATAAAATCACTTAACTATAGATTGAAAACTGTGTTGTTTAGTCTAGGTTTGCAAGAGGAGTGTTTGAACCACCATGTCGATCTAGTGTTGGGACTTGGAGAGGAACGCTGTCTGTCTAAGGTTTTGACCTGCATTCATGTTGTGAGAGTGTGTATGTGCGAATACTCATGTGTGCATGCTTTCATGCATCTATGTTTGAGTGTGTGTCCTGTAAGGGTACATTAAGATACAAGCAACAGAGCGCACAGTGGGACAGTAAGTGAAATATCTATGAGTCAGAGTCAGTCAGAAGTGAATCCCCTCACTCTCTAATTGCTCCGTCTATTTTGAAATATGACTGGCTCCTACTTTATCTCACCATCACACACGCCCACACACCAACAGAGGTCCACAGATAAAGACACATTCAATGTCCTTTCCTTCCTTTCAGGCAACTCATTTCCATACTGTATGAAAATAAACCGGTGCAGGACTGAACCTCCGTTGAGTTATGGAACTCATCCCACTGCACATAAAAGCACTGTAAAGTGTTATTTCACTGCAGAGTTCAAAGTGCATTATCGAGCAAGAATAACACAACACAAACTTCCAGAGGATACAATATATGTGAGGATATCCACTGAACATATGAGAGTAGATGTGTAACGCTTACTGCAACAACCAGACTCAGCAAGTGGCTAAAAACCAGGTTTATTATATAAATGAATAAATAAATATATAAATTCATCATATAAAAATATGCTGAAATCAAAGACATATCTTGGGCTTTTGATACTCTGATCACTCAAAAATTTATAAAAAGATAGGAAACGGTATGACTAGCAGGAAGGGAGCAGTGAATTAGTCCAAAAGATCCATATCACTTGTCCAAGATCCGCTGCGCTGCAGGTTGCTTGCTTCTTCACAGTCAGTTGACAATTTTACACGTCTCCAGGTGGTAGTCCTCTCTGAGCTCCTCCATGGACTGGGCTGGCAACACTCTGCAGCCATCAAGAAGCTCAACGCTGCCTTTATACCACAGCCCCTGGAGCAGACCTCAGCCTGCAGAGAAATGTGGAAGAACGAGTGACCCTTCATTCATTATTCTGTCACACCCACTGAACCACAGCACTTTGTTCACAGCTAATGTGAATTATACTATACTATTTTTCTATGGAAAAGAAGACTCACAGGGGAATCGCTGGGTCAAGTCATTATTATTATGTATAGGCCAAAACCACAAATCACATTCCCTTCATAAAGCTTTTCAATATGTACACCATACAACACTCTCTATCAGACCCTCTATAGATCAGGGGAAAAAACACAAAAGCAACTTTCAATAGGGTCATATTTTTGGCAACATCTGTCTAAATACAGCATACATTTTGCAGTGTTGGTAAAGCTGAAATCCCTTATCGTGTCAAACAATCTGACGGACCACAGGATTCAGTGTGAAACCAGAAAGCAGCAGATTGATTCGCAGAGTTCGGTCACTCTGCAGCAGAACCCTGAGCTTTTGGAGCCAGGTGACACCGTGCAGGAACCCAAAGCTGGAGCATCTCCCTGCTGTCCTGCTGCTTTCACATCACAGATTAAAAATGAAGCAATGTATGGCTGGGTGCTAATTCTATATCATCATTTATCCTCTCTGAATGGAATTGATATGGCAACAATATCACAGAGAGATTTTGTGATACAGAGTTACGTTGTCTACATTTATAATAAGAAGCACATTAACTCAATTTCTCAGAAAATGTTTTCTGAAACACCTGAGGGAACAATGCAGTTTTGGTATTATAATCAAATTTTACATTAACACGCAGTTCAATGTGGTTAAATCGACTGGATTACGTAACCCATGCTTTCACATACGTGAACAGATATTGTGATGTATCGATATGAAGTCCTGAAGGCGTTAGAAGAAGGAAGACACATGTCATCAAGATGATATAAAAATGTCTACCATATATCATTTCCAATATTGTCTCTAAATATTTACGTAATTAGGATATGGATTTGGAATGCTAATGTCAGATAAAAACTACTAATACCCACTGTGTTACCATGTGTTAGCATCTAGTTGGTGCAATGCAAATGGAGCTAAATTAGACCTTGTTAATTGAAACGCGTGGGCCCTGATGTGAGAACGCTCTTTATAGTTTATAAACAGGATGTTTTATCAGTTGACTTTGCATAACTTAACTGATGATCCTATTAGTGCAGTATGCAAAGATAAAGCTTCTTAGTCATCAAAGGAAACAGCGGGTGATTGGTTTGTGTTACTGGCAGGGACTGAAATACTTGATGGTTCTTTATGTGACAAAGAGATTTCGCTGTGTGAGTGGGTGACATGAGTCAGTGATGCTGTGCCGAGCAGGGAAGAGGCTGGTGACTAACGCTGCTGTTGTAAGGCTGTGTCCTTTTGACAGAGAACACACGCATGTACATAATCCACACATGGACACACACACACACACACACACACACACACACACACACACACACACACACGTGCATATGTCTTTGAAAGGGCTGAGGAAGCAGAAAACGAGAAGGAAATGGAAAAAGAAAACATTGTTCTTGAAACACTCGCAGTGCCTCCTCCTTCTCTTTTGTTTTTCCTTTTGTCATCCAGAGAAAGTCTGTTGTCTTCTGTGTGTGTGTGTGTGTGTGTGTGTGTGTGTGTGTGTGTGTGTGTGTGTGTGCGCGTGTGTGTGTGTGTGTGTGTGTGTGCGCGTGTGTGCGTGTGTGTGTGTGTGTGTTTGTGCGCACACGAGGCAAGGGAGTGTGTTGTACTCCCTTAGAAAGAAAGGAGATGAATCTTAATACAAACAGTGTGTTAAATCTGATGTGGTATGTGTTAACGTCATGTTAATCCCCTGAAATAATCCCTGACAAGGATTAAACAACAAGACAAAACGAAGAAATTAATTTCACTGAGAGTTCATTGTGTGTGTGTGGTGTTCCTATGGTAACCAGCAGAGAGCAGTGTGGAGTTGTGGGATGCATTTGTGGTGTGTCATCATCTGAAGGAAAAAGCTGAATTAATGAGCAAATGTTTTTATTTGTATAATCTGAGACATTATGCCGTCATTTATCATCAGCAATAAAGAACATTTACTCTATAATATTGCACTCAATTAACACATCTTACTTACACTACTCTACGAAGCCGAAGTGCATTAATAAAACATGGCTTTAAAGTTAGTTTACTGTCCCAACAATGAATAGTTGGCACATCTATGATGGATTATGGTTTACATTTTTTCTGTGGTATCATTTTTATGCAAATCAATCATAACCTCCATAGTTTCAGGCCCAAAACTGTGCAGAACTCCTATAATTAGTGATTTTGTAGATGCTACATCCAGGCTTTGTAGGGCAGTACAGTATTTCCATTTTGTACTATCTTTTAATTCGACCATCTTTCACAGGCAGATATTGTACTTTTTACTACACTACATTTATCTTCTTTTCAGATTAAGATCTACACGAACAACCTCTGATCAGCTTCTGTAAAATATAATGTATTTTTATAAATGAAATGAACCAACGGGAGATATAAGGGACTATATAGCTCCATTTCAACCAGCTACAGCATGAAAATGCTGCTTACACAAAATGGCATTAATCAAAATAATGCACTGACAGAGGCTGATAATACTTTTGTACTTTTACTTTTGATCTGGTTTCTAATTTTACTTTGAAGGGGTCTGAATACTTCTCTCTTTTTTTAAAACTCATGTATGTTTATTTTATCGTCATAGAAAACACTCAGGGTTTTTTTGAGTGGCAAATTACACTCAAAAAATTTCACTTCAAATGTCACGAACATGGTTTCTTTGAAATGTTTCCTTTTGTGTTCAGTTCAGTTCAATTACTTTCTGTGCTGCTAGCAGTATACTGAAAGCAGCACAGAAGGCAGCACAGAATACACTTTAACATCAGTTCAATTTATTGCTAGTAATATTGTGATTGTAATATTCAACAATGTTATCACATGTTGCATATTTACCTCCTGCAGTCCTGGTACCGGCATATGATTCGACTCAGTTTTACAGTGTTTTCTATTGTGTTTAATAGAGATGTCTCCTTTTGTGTGCCTTTGTTTGTGTGAGAAAATGAGAGCAAGAGATTTTATTTGTATTGACCCAGGCTAAGGGGATCATGTGTGTGTGTGTGTGTGTGTGTGTGTGTGTGTGTGTGTGTGTGTGTGTGTGTGTGTGTGTGTAGTGTGTGCTGTCAGAATGTAGAGAGCTTTGCCGTCCCAGCTGTGTAAACTGGTGCTGGCCACACTGCAACTGTGTCAGCACACTCAGACGGAGACGGAGAAGAAAAACAAGAAGTGATTTTCTTGAACTTGAGTTACACAATGAAAACAAGTTATACTGAAAGGTTAAAAAAATTAGGGAAAAGAAAGTAATAATGTTGATAATGTTTCGGATGTTTCTTTGTCAGTTCCTTAAAGCTGCTTTGGCAACATGTCAGGCATCAGTCCAGAGACCGAACTGGGCTAAAGTGCAGTGTGGTGAAGTGATAGGTCGTCTTTTAGAAAAGGACCTCGCAACAACTGAGAGAGGAAATGGAGGAAGGAGGGGGAGAGGAAGGCAGAGAGCAGAGGCCAGTTCTGGAAGTCCATCCAGACAGCAAGAAGACAAGGCAGGGTGTTTACGCCGTCTTCCTGCCTGCCTATCACGCTCCCATTCATTCCCAGCAGTCATGGTCAAATGACTTCACTTCAGCTGGACTTGATTTATCTGGTCTGATTACAGAGGCATTTTAATGTTTCATGTTTTTTTTATCCATGGCATTCAGTCAGGGCTAAATATAAACATACTTTAGGTGGAGTCTCATTGCATTTTTATATGGTAAGACTGCAAAGGAATTTCGTCACGTTGAGTCACGGTGAAGGTCTGAATCATGGCCCAAAAATGCCTCATGTCTCAGGAGAGACAGCGGGCTGGTGTTATCTCTTTGGTGCTGAGCTGTCGGTGATTGAAAGAGGAATTCACTGGTGTGTTTTCCAGTGTTGGAAAACATAAGAGTGATGGTGAAAGATCCTTTACTTTACTAAGAGATTGGTTATCTTCACAATAATGTAAGAAATACCCCATTATAAGATAGTATTGTAGAAATGTTATGAGAAAAAAAATGTTAAAGGCTCATTTTCAGGTTCATACTTTTCATACATACTATTCTGGGTTTCTACTAGAACATGTTTTTTGCACCGTCATTGACTGTAACATCACTGAAGTGCCACTTTCTCCCGTTATATAGTATAGTTGTGACTTCACAACTGTATGAAAGTCCTGACGGCTCGTTCCAAGTCACAGTTTCTGAACATTGACTTTGTGCATTTCTCTATTGATTGAGAGTTTCCATACGTTCACAGTATCAAGCACCTTGAGCTACTTTATAAGAAAAAAAAGACATGAAAATATTACTTTTTACATTATGGGACGTTAAAAATATAGAAAAATCAGCTGAAAATGGATGAATTTTGGCATCTTTAGGTTGTAAATACAGATGCAACAGTGTGTACACATAATCTATTGTTGTAGCTTTATGAGGAGGAGCTATTTGTCAATGAATCAGAGGCTCTGAGATGTATTTGTATTTGGACAACTTTTTGTCTTTATTTTGGGATATTTGAGTGTTTTTCGGAAAATATTGGATTCCATTGATGTAGTGTTAGAGCAGTTATTTTAATAAAGCTATCTGAGAAGTTTTTAAGGGTAATTGTCTCTTTGATGGAACGGCTTTAAGACATGAAACATGACAACTAGACTCTTGACTTTGCAAGGAGCAACAAGCAGTTCAGGATTACTGGCTTAATGTTAAACAATGTGTTGTATTTGATTAATTTGTCATATGTTTTCTTTTTTGTGTGCATGACTAATGACTAATCTTGTCTAATGATTATATTGGAAGTACAATATATACAATATTGAAAAGTTAGTGTAAAGTATAGCATTGAATTAAGTAAGTAAGTAAGTATAATTAGCCTATACATCAAAATTGTACTTACATACAGTGCTGTGTGTGTGTGTGTGTGTGTGTGTGTGTGTGTGTGTGTGTGTGTGTGTGTGTGTGTGTGTGTGTGTGGGTGTGTGTGTGTGTGTGTGTGTCAGCGTGTCCCTCTGGAAAACGACTAATGGAGCAACTTCGCCGGATGTCGCCTCTGACACTGGTGTTTTTCTAGTGGCTGTTTATTTACCTGAAAAAAACGGATGCAAAAACTGTCTTCACACTGCAGCTTCTTACAGTAAGAAGCAACTTTCCTCACACTTTGTTCAATATTAACTGCTGAATCCTCATCTACAGTGTGTGTGTGTGTGTGTGTGTGTGTGTGTGTGTGTGTGTGTGTGTGTGTGTGTGTGTGTCGAAGGAAGCACTGCTTGGTCCCAGATAATCCTCTCCTCAGCAACTGCAGCATTTTACACATGACTGGTTCTTATTCCTGCCCTGAACACACTCAACCCTGTACTTCTATACTTATGAGGACACTGATTGACATAATACATTTCCAAGCCGATTTCCCAAAATGTCCTCACAAGGTATAAAATTCAAATTGGTTCTCGCAAAGATAGATGTAAGTACACACACACACACACACACACACACACACACACACGCACACGCACACGCACACACACACACACACACACACACACACGCGCACACACACACACACACACACACACACACACACACACACACACACACACACACACACACACACACACACACACACACACACACACACTCACACACAGACTCCATAATTGTTACACATTTATATATGGTTTGATCTTTGCCCTGCTGTCATAAATGTCACAAAGCTGTGCTGCTTAACAGAGAGCTGAATCAGTAACTTTATGAAGGACACCTGAACTTGTTCATTTAAATGCAAACACAGGACTGTCTGAACCTCTTACAGTGTCACATCTGAAAAGAAGAAGGAGATTTGCAATTACTTTTGGGACAAATTATGGCAAAAATCCAGCCTCGAAACCCTGAGAATGAAATTTGAAATCTATTTGAAGATTCAATGAGCTCAGTTTGGTATTTCAGCAGCACATAAATGAGGCCAAAAGTCCATCCATCATGGAAAATATCCTCTATTGTTAGCAATTCTTAGAACCTCTTCCATAACATCCTCCTCTCTATTGCAGCTTTCCTGTCTTTCTTTCCTTTTCTTCACATTCTTTCACAGTCAAACTCTTTTTTTGGGGGGGGGGGGGGCGCTGAGCCACTGAGTTATAACTCCTCCCCTTCTTGCTGCGATGAATGTAGGGGGTGAGAGAGAGAGAGAGAGAGAGAGAGAGGGAGAGAGAGAGAGAGAGAGGGAGACAATAGACTTTAATCACTCATGCGGTTGAGAGCTGTTGGCAAGCCCAGTTCCACGCGTATAGAGAGAGGAAGAAAAAAAATACAGAGGAGGGGAAGAGAGGAGGAGAAAGGAGAGAAACAGGAAGGGAGAAGACTGAGGTGGACAACTTGACAGGAAAGATATCACTGGTGACACCTCTGAGCTGAAGACAAGTCTACAACCAGAGAGAAGAGAAGACCAAAACATCTGACAATCAAGACCTAAAGGAGCCCAGGTTGAAATCCACTTAAATCTGCAAATCTTCTGTAAATCTTCAGAAGAAGTCTCCATCCACTCTGCCGTCCAGACTGGAGAATGTCCTGCCATCCCTGTCACCCCTGCCGCTGATCCAGGCGATCAGCATGATCTCTCACTACCCTTTGGCAACCCTGCTACCCTGGCCTGCGGGCACCAACCACCACTGCCCAGACCTGGATTGCACCTTACTGCTGGAGGGGGAAGGAGGGGTCGCCCTGCAGAGGTACCAGCCTCGCTCCCCGGAGAGCAGCCCCCGCCACTGGGTCAGTACAAGGCAGAATATCTGTGTCTGTCCACCTCCCGCTGTTTGTTGAAATCTGTTTTTTTATTTCTGAGAAGCACATGTACTTCCAGTCTCGTTAAACAATCTGGCAGATGTTGGCCTTCGCTTCCATGACCTTCCTGCGCCTTCTGTTGTTTGTAATGTGTCGCAGTGTTGTTTGGTGTCAACGTTTTGGTCAGTTTTGATAGACTTAAGCATGGGAAGTGATTGGAGCAGTAAAAGGAACCCGATAAAGAAGCTTGGAATTAAAAACATTTAAAGATGTGCAGTGAGGAGCAGAGAGAATGGCAGTGTTTGTCCTTCCAAGGTCTGTTTGTTGGACGTCTGCGGTGATTATGAGAAACAGGGGAGTGATAGGAAAGGGAAAATATGGAGAGTGTTTGTGCTTGAGAGAAACAAAGGTGTTTGATGACAAATCACAGCAAATCTGTAAGAGTTCTGGCGGTAACATGGACAACTAACTGACACAGTGGTTTATACTTCCAACATGAAACAACAGTGTAATGTACAGTAAGTGAGGAACATTTTGAAACCAAATCAAAAACAACTTCTTTGCTCAACTCAAAGATCAATCAGTTATTGAATTTCGGTTCCTCTGTTTGACCTTGACTCACTTAAATTTGATGCAATAATTTGTAGTGCAATAACGCAAACTAGACAGTAACCTTTGGTGGCCGGACGGAAAGACAGCTGACCTCCTGTGCAAAGCAGTAATTCACTGTAACTACCGCTTAGTGGTCACTTTATGTGTGTGTGTGCATGCACGGTTTTGCTGACTGGTCATAGAGTTCACAGAAGAGGCATTACTCACTTTACTTCAGAACCCCAACGCCATAATGACTTAAATATGTGTCAGCCAACAGCAGAGCATGACAAAAATGTGTCTTACATTACACTTCCTGTCAGTGTACATGTGTTTAAGTTTATTTACCTCTATTCAATTTATGTGTGAGGCCGCAGATTCCTCACAACAGTGTGATTACTAGAAAACGACCTGCAGCGACAGCTTATTTCGGCTAAGTCGCGGCTAATTGTTTGCATGTGCGCACTTGTGGTATTGAGGCTAAAGTGAAAAAATTTTGGGTGTTTACACATGGCACGTTGAGATTTAGTGACTAGAGGTCAGAAAAGAAATAGCCTGCTGAAGTGTCCTTGAGCGAGACGCTGAACCTCACCTGCTCTAGTATTCATACTCTTTAACAGAAAAAACAAAACAAAACACATTATAATTACTATGAAAATATCCCAATTTCTAGCAGATGATTATCACACAATGTATGTTTTTGAGTCAAAGCGTTGGGGATCATCCTCGCTGCCTATCTGACATCCTGGCTGACGCGTCCTGCCATCTCACAGCACTGTTTCCGCCAATTGTTTCAAGGGATAAGAAGACTGGAGGTTAGCCTGCAGACACTGACACTCTGGATGCTGCAGCCAAAGTGGGGCTCAGTTTACATGCATCTCTCTATGTGTCAGAAACTCATCCTTGTTAGACTATTGAGTTGTGAATGCCCTCACAGCTTTGGCTAGAGTGTGTTAACGTTATGTAAGGATAAACAAAACTATCAGTGGGTAGTCAAAGAGCTTCAAGTGTAACAAGAAGATCCTTTCTTGTGATAAAAAGCAATAATTGCATGAGCTCTCCACATGCTGTTTGTCAGTGCACCAGCTGGCTCCCGCTGACTTGGAGGAGACTTTGACTTTAGTGCTGTCAGGTGTTCCTCACTCTCCTCTCACATAACTTTTTTGCCTACCTACAATACATGATGTTATGAAACCATGCCAGTCATAAAGGCAGCAATTACACTGATTACCTCCCTGTAATCACCGTGCTGTGCGGTTATAGGCAGCTGTCAGGTCCACAGTTCAGGTCAGAGACGAGGGCAGAGCGCTGAGGTGTCAGTCACTCAGATCAGCAGTCCACCGAGGACGATGAGACTCTAACATCAGCACGCACGATAGTTCACAGAAGCGGCGATTTTGACAGGAAGATGGAGCAAATTAAATGAATGATAAAAAAACGTAGATAATAAAAATATGAATCTTAGAAATGTCCCCTACTCAATCATGTTCATGCATTACTGTCAAGACTGTATTAACAAAATCTCAAAATAAACTTTGTTCAAAAAGAAATGTCCCATACTGTAAAAAGCGAGGTTTCCAGAGTTAGAGACATATATGATATATTTCACAGGGTGTCTGTCTCAGTGTGCTGTCAGAATATAGTGACAGTTTCAGCAAATATGAAAAAAACCCAAAAACATATTGACAGAAAGTTACTGACTTCAGCGTTAAAACGGAGCATTTCAGAGGGTGAATACAGGTATATTCAGAGAGTATGAGAAAAATAAAGTATTTTTCGAACATTATAGCACGTAAACATGTTGTAGTAGAAACCCGAAATACAAGTATGTACCTGAAAATGAGCATAATGTGTCCGCTTTGTAATGTTATTATTCAGATGTTGCAAGATATTGTCACACGTAGTAGGAACAACAGAGCACTTGACCGTATTTGAACTCAGCTGCACAGAAGTGAGAGTGTTGACGAATATACATGTCTCAGTGGGTTATCACAGTACATTTGACAGCTCTAATGAAGTCTGCAGTGTTCTTTGATACTCTCCTCTCTCTATCAGCAATAATGCAATGTAATTAAGCTGCGAGCTGATCGATAAAAAAACTCCAGTAGAGGGAATATAAGCTGCTACCTCATACCCCTTTGGCTTACAATAACTAGCAGGGTAGTTCATTAACCTCAGGGGGCCATTTGGTGGAAATGCAGAAGTGATTTTATAAAGGGAAAACAGGGACATAGGAACGAGGGGCGTGTCAGAGAATTCTGATGATGGCTTGTTTTCCATTGAAAAAAAGTAAGAAAGCTGAGTTCGCACTCCTTCTTCCTCTTTCTTGACTTTCTGAACAGAGAAGTGCACGTTCCATGCTGATGCTCAGTGACGTCTCAGTGTTTCCTAAAGGTTTCATCCTTGCCTGTCATGTGTTTTGATGATTCCTCAGTGATTCATTCTTCCGGCTAAGACTAGTTCTGTAGCCTTTGACCTGTACCATTTGCCTGGAAATGAGTATGAAACGGTAGGGGTTACATTCGTACAAATGTTTACGAAATATCTTTATGCATTATACAAGTTTATATGTGATACGGCCGGGAGAGGAAAGAAGAACTTGGGTTTATTGATTAGCCCAGTAAGGAAAGTACGATAATGTACATCAGTCCTCTCTTTTTGTCTCCAATTGCACAATTCCTAAACTACCACACTTCTCTTTTCTCCATAATCCAGGTATCCGTCATTCTTTCATTCTGTCCACCACTTACAGTAAGATGGTGTTTACACACTCGGGTGACCCCCAGCAGGTCAAGTTGTCTGGTTGCCTGCAGTGCTGTAGAGGTTCATATTGTGGTCTTGGGCTGAATTAGGTCACTTATCAGGACTGGTGTGAAAAGTCAATACTGCGGGGCATTATCCCTGTCACCCGAGTGTCCACAACACCCCAGGAGCAGCTCGCTTAACTGGGGCAGAAACTCATCGCACCATATAGAGATGGGTGTGTGTTTTTCAGCAGTTTGTGTGTGTGTGTGTGTGTGTTTGTGTTTGTGTGTGTGCGTGTGTTTAGTGGTGGGTTGATAGGAGTCTGAAGGCAATATGTGCAGCAGCTATGTCACATACACACACACACACACACACACACACACACACACACACACACACACACACACACAAACACACACACACACACACACACACAAACACACACACACACACACACACACACACACACCCACACACACTAAATCACTAAATACTCTACTCCTTTTCCCGCTCAGGCAGGGATTGCAGTATTAGCCAGGACGCATGACTAGGATCAAGCTGGCATTGTGATGTGTGTGTGTGTGTGTGTGTGTGTGTGTGTGTGAGCAACAATAAATGAGTGCTCATACAGGTTACTAACTTTAATTCTGAGGTCAAACACTGTTAAACAGCAGGATACATTTTTAATAAATTAATGCATCCATATTGGTTTGGTTGAAAAAAAAAAAAGTAAATGTCTTATATTTTGGTCGGTTAAGGCAACAGTCAATGCTTGTTATTGTGCTGCTGCCTCTTTTGTATGTGTGTGTGTGTGTGTGTGTGTGTGTGTGTGTGTGTTTGTGTGTGTGTGTGTGTGGGTGTGGGTGTGTGTGTGTGTGTGTGTGTGTGTGTGTGTGTGTGTGTGTGTGTGTGTTTGTGTGTGTGTGTGTGTGTGCAGTTTCATTTCCTACGACACACATGCTTCATACTTCAATTTAACACAAACAACACAGCAGCGTAAAATCCCCCAGCCTTAAAATAAGCATTAAATGGATTATCTCGTTTTCGCAGTACAGTCAAAACAAACAACTTCATGAACAACAATTTCATAAAAAAAACATTGAAATAAAATTAATTAATTAACGTAACCGTTATTTTGCACATTGTAAGGTGATGAATTTGTCTTTGTCTGTGTAGTTTTGGACGAGGCACCAGTTGTCACCAGTGTGTGACATGCCGTGTGCTGTTTTTGTTGCATATGTGACAACTTAAGGGTGGCATGTATCTGTTGGTCAACAGATGGTCCATCTCTCATTAGCAGGGAGGGGTCAGACAGACAACCGAGCCAGTCCAGACCGATTCATTCAAGGCTTAGCGGGGCTTAGATCTAGAGGGGGTCAGGGCTGGGGCCCCATGAAGGGGGGTTGTCTGTGTGTGTGTGTGTGTGTGTGTGTGTGTGTGTGTGTGTGTGTGTGTGTGTATGTGCTGGGAATTTATCGTAACTCTTCTAAACGCAGAGACACCTGAAAGTACCTTAACTATCAGCATACCATCTGAGTCATCATAGCTCCAGAGAGGATTATCCTCGCTTTAGTGCAACGGCCCAACTGACCCCATGTGGAGGCTTTCAGAAGGAAAAATAAGTCTGTTTGCAAATTTCTAATAGCTTAAACATCTTTATACATAAACCTGATTTGGTGGGTTTGGTTCGCAAGGTCAGCTGTGTTTAATGTGTGGAGTGTGGAGGAGGAGAAGGAGGGGTCTCTCGCTCTGAAGCTCTGGACTTTACTGGAAACTAATGATGTCACCCATCCAGAGAGAAAGAGGGAGAGCTCAGCACCGGTCAGGACAATAGATCTGAGGGGAGTAGAGGCATGACATAAGACGAGAGAGAGGGAGAAAGAGAGAAAGAAGGAGGGAGGCAGACAGAGCTTTAATGTGGCTGTTTGAACAAAGCGTTCAGTTGACAGAAGAAGAGACGGAGAAAAAGAAAGCGCAGCTCTGTGTGTCATTAGAGAAGACCCGGCATGTCCTTGTTCAACTGTGTTTTCGATGTTGCTACTATACTGGATCCACAGACACTCATCTGCTGATCTGCTGCCTCATTAAATAACTATCAAATTACCTCGTGCACTTATTGTGCACTTATTGAGCGCCTTGCCTCCGCTTCCCTGCTCTCAATTGACCTATTTAAGCGACTCTGATTGTCTCATTCTTAGGCTTTATTGAGTTTTAGCAGACCATCATGACCCTGTGCCATAAATCCAACCTCCTGGGTGTTGTGGCTCTGGCCTGGTCTGGCTAAGACCTCTGCTGACTCTGGATAAACACAGCGGTTTATGAACTCTGCCCTCTACTGGGCGGTATGCTTTGGAAACACAAACCAACCAACCGCACACAAACATACAGTGAAACGCACTGTGTGCATACCCGTGCATAATACATGAAGAATGTACAAACAAGGAGAGAGTACACTCTTCTCGTTTGGTGCAGATATGGTAGCAACCGGAAAGATTTAAATTTTACGCAATGACTTTCCACTGGAGAGTTTGGCTCCAGCCACAGCTGATACTCCTCTCTCTGGATGAGATGATGAGTCTCTCCTCTGTTTACTGGTTTCCAGCACAAAAGAGAGCAGGGTGTCTCCTTCCAGTCTGAAATATGAAATCCCGGTTTCTCTGGAAGCCAGCTCACGATGGTCCTGTTGCATCACGCTTGTCTTTCAGCCAGTGTGGATTCTCTCAGTTTCTGGTTGTAGTGTGGGAACTCTCCCCCTTCTGTCTCTATCTCTCACACTCACAGTAGAGATAATGTCCTTTAAAGTTAATCTCGACAGTGTCCTACATTTTCTTTGATAAAAGACCTTCTTATCTTGGATGTAAACAATGAGACATTACACATGCCGCCCAAGAACCCCAACCCCAATATTGTCCTCTTATGTATCTGTGGTTGTTGTGGTTACTGTCTGTCTGTCTCTCCCGCTCAGTCTACTTTCCTCTTCTCCTCTCGTCTCATCCTTTATGACCATGCTCCGGGCCTGAGAAGCTTCCCAGCCAGTCAGGTATGAGGACAGCAGGCTCGCTGGAGTCAGGAGGCTGGAGGCAGGAAGTGGGAGATTTCCTGGAATGTGCGTTTTTCCCCACAGTGGTGCAATAACAGTGCTAGCGGCGCTCCTCCTGTTTTTGTCCCCTTTCTGTCTGTACTGTAGCTCCCTGCTCTGACTGTGTGGAACAGGGTGAAGAGCGCACTTGGGAAGTTCAATAATAGCAGGAACTCATTATTAAAAAAACTGCTCTGCCCGCGTCATGCGCTTTTCCAAGTGTAGTTACGTTGTTAGTGTAACGAGAATGGAAAACAAAGCAAAGAGAATCCGCCATGATTACAGTGCTGGAATACCGTGTGCAATATTTGAGGGCCTTTCAAGTATCTCAACATGAAGATGCTGATCACCTCCGTCACATTCTTGTTAACGGTCAGATATTGTGAAAAGTGAGATACGTTTCTTGATTATAAAGCGGGCTGAGGTGCTATGTAAATACAATGAAAGTATCAAAACTCTCAATCTAAAGAGAAATGCGCGCAAATCTGTATTCAGAAACTGGGCTTTTAGACGACCAATCAGGACTTCCAAATGGTTGTGATGTCACAATTTTACTGTATACAGGTAGGATGTGCTGCTACAGTGCCGTTATGGTCATTTCCCGGCTGAAATGGCGGTGCAAAGCCCTGATGCAGAAGACCAAGAAACAATGACCAATCAGAAGAGACAGGGCTTTTTCAAGAGGGGAGGGGGCTAAAGAGACAGGTGCTACAATGGAGCGTTTCAGACGGAGAGTGAATACAGGTATATTCAGACAAACAGTATGAGAAAAAAGGTGTGTTATTTGAACATTAAAGCATGTTAACATGTTCTAGTATATACACCAAATACAAGCATGACCCTGAAAATAAGTATAATATGGGACCTTTAAACTATAGAACAGGCCTTAGAGTCTTTTCTGATGCATCCCTTTGGATAATAATAGGAGTTTACATGAATGGACCTTGACTCCAGCAAAAACTAAGACATTTCACATTTTGATCTCATGTTCAAAGATGTGCGCACTCATCTGTTCATCCATCAGACGGAGCAGCAGCGGTCACATTTGTCAAGTGTGTTGTTTGCACTGAGATGTGACATCATTCCAGCTGGGAGACCAACACTACAATCTCTGCCGTGCTGAGCTGGAGGTCGTGTAGTGTCGCAACCTTCCCACTGCCCCTCTGGGCTTCCCAGAGCCCCTGGGACCCAAGTGGACACCGGGGCAGCTCGGCCTGGGAACTGGAGCCCGGCCAGATATGGGGTCGGATTTACTGTCAGCAAGAAGAAAACCTGGTAAAATATATGATTGCCACGCAGAGAAACACTGACAGAGACGTTCATTGGGCTTCCCTGGCCCTTTAGTGCCCTCCCAGCAGCGATGCCAAAAGTGGGGACCTTGTGTGTGCGTGGGTACATTTGTGTGTGTGTGCTTCACAGCGTGGTGTGTGACAGCCAGTGACGCTGAGTGTGACGTCGGGGTTACGTGTCGGTGTTATGGGAGCCAGAGGAGTGGGAAGGAATATCACGTACACACACATGAAATTAAAAAGGGGGCCACGGCAGGTCTTGTTATCTCTCCCACTGAGCCAGATGACAATAAGCATCATAAGGTTCCCACTGTCTCCTGACTGGATCAGTAGTTTAATTCATCAGCTGACTAAATGTATGAACCGCTGCTTGCTCACATTTCTCAAATATTTACGATACAACTTTGTACAAAAAGATCCCTCACAAAGTCATTGCTTGATTCATATCTTCCCGTTTATTCATACAAGTGGGCTGTTTGAGTACGTGTGAAGGCCCATTCACAGTGGAACAGTGTGGCCAATTCTCCTCTCCTGTCACTGACAATGCACAGTACTGGTGACGGCATCTACGGCCTTCCTTGAATTGTCCCACGCAGGGGCCGTGAGGCGGCAGCTGCTTCACACACAAGACGTCTACTTACTTCACTCACTCATGTGAAATCTGTATGTTAACATTACTGTTTTATGTATGGTAATGGCCACTGAGGCTTAGAGGTAAATAAACAGGTTGGTAAACTATAGTTAGAAACTGAAAGGGGTTTGTAATGACCCAAAGTTTAAGTAAAGAGAAGTCAACCAGGGGCCGGTTTCACAAAGATATGGCTGTTAGATGGACTTTAGATCGATATCTAAATTCACGGCTCTTTGTCTCCAGTTAACTAAGGGGCAGGGTGGCTAACTTTTTAGGTTTTAAAGTCTAAAATGTGTAGACCGATCTAGCAGCAAAATGACTGTAAGACTGGTCCAACACTAAACACCAGTCTAAAACGATGTATTTTGTGAAACCGGCCCCAGGTGTTGGGGAGTGCATTTATGAAACAGTTGTGTAAAGCCCTTTGTGGCTCCAGGGGGAACGGTGTCAAGTCTGATAAATTGCCTCAAATTAAGCTGGCAGCACATTACTGTTAAAAACAGTGTTTTGTGTGCCAGTATATGCTCTCTATGCTAACAGGTGAAACAGACATACATTGACACTACCGTAAGGAAGAATGAACTTGCAGACACTGCAGATAAGTTCCCATTTCCATACTGGTCATGAATAGATCCCTTTTTTAAGATCACACCAAGTGATGCAGGACAAAATCCTTGTTGTGGTAAAAATGCATTTTAAAGTTCAGGTAAAGTTAATATTGGCCTCCAGCACCGTGAGCCAGTCAAATAAAGTGGGTATCTTTTAAAGCTATGGTCTTTTATCATGACATTCCCTGCCTGTGTTACTACGCTGTGGCTCCACTCAAGAAAACACTGTTACAGTGAACCAAAAAAGGAATATCACACTAAAAACATCAACTTTATTAGTTTGTAACAGCTGAAACCAAAACACTTTAGAACTTTGCATTTTTTACAGTGCAATCAAACACAATATATACAGAAAACACATCCAATACATGTTGTTTTTTCTTTAAAAAAAAACTACAAGTCTTGTGTTTATAACAAGTTATTAAAACTATTTTAAACAAGAGCAAAATACAGAACAGGCTACCAAAAAACTGTACTGTACTGTGCTACTGTACATATAAGGATTTACGTTTTAAAGGGTTAAACCCTATAAACACATTGTGGAAATCCGTCATGAAGTGCCATGAATTTGGGAAGAGATTTATGATTGCGCATTGGTGTATTGCGCAAAGAGAAATCACCTCTACGTCTGAGCGCGCACATTGTTGTCAGTTTGATGGAAGTCGGACAAAAAGGGAAGAGGAGGAGGAGGAGGAGGAGTTTAAAGGGGACTGTTGTGAGTGCAGGGAGGAGGAGTTTGGCCATTCAGTAGAAGAGGGGAGAGCCTGCTGCTGACAGACAGAGGAGGATTTGGAGTTTGGGGTCGAGCGGACGAAAGTGTGTTTGTGTGGTGAAGGAGAAGACATTTTTCAGTGAGGATCTGGGATTTGAATTGAAATACAGGGACAAACCTTCTTCTTCTTCTTTCTTGACGGATTATATCTGAGCTCTGATGCTGTCCCCGGATCATGAAAGAAACGCTCACCATGAAATTCGCCTGGAAAAGTAAAATGGTAAAAAAAAGAACAACAATAAGACCTCATGCTTTTCCATTCTGTGCTCTGTTTTTGAGTTTGTGGCTTTGAAGAAAGGGGGGGAGAGGGAGGGAGGCTGAAGAGGGAAGGGGGGGGGGGGGCAGAGGGGGGTGTAGGCTTGGGAAAGTCGCGGATAAAGGGGAGAAGAGGGGGAGGAGGGGAACAGCGGGGGGAACAGTTGAACATTGATTTTAAATTGTTTTTTCTAGGCTTTAAATCCAGTGTAACCCACATTGTTGGTGCGTAAAGATGTCGCGCAAAGTTTGGAAATGTGCGGAATGGGGGGGATAACGTAAATTAAAAAAATCCCCTGCTGACTCCGCCAGAATATGAACTCGAGCCCTCCACTTGCTTAATGGTGGATATGAGAACTTTTGTCTGGGGGCCCGCAGCGTAACAGAGAGGGAACAATTGGCCAGACCCCGGGGCCATCACTGTCTCTCCACGGGTCCCAGCTGCGTCCATGCCAGGGAAACACAAAAGCCAACACAGAGATTTAACACAACTGTTGTTGTTGTTGTTGTTGTTGTTGTTGTTATCTTGGGAGTATTGTTTCACACACAGCTGATAGGCAGATTAGAACTACTTGAGTAGAGATAGTGTACTGTTTGCCCTCCTTAGTGCACTTCGTGAGCATCTTCTTGGGGATGGATCCATATTAGTGCACAGAGTAAACAACTCATCTCCTGTTTACACCAAACCCAGGGTCATTTGATATACTGTGCTCTCTGTAAACGCATCCCTATCTGCTGTATAATGTTTCTGGCCTTCATTCTCTGATGAATATAAATATCATATTTGGTTTACGTTTTCCATGCAAACTCGTGGAACTTTGTTTCTCAATAAGCCCCAAACTTGGTGCACAAAGCGAGCAGAGCCTTTTTTAAAACCCTGCTCTGGAAAACATCTCTAGTTCTGTGGCTGACAAAAAGGCAGGCTGTGTGTGCAGACTGTGAACTCAGCAGCCTGGGCTGGCCAGCACAGAGACCTCCCGCTATTGTTTTGGGAGTGTGTGGACTGCATGACTCATGCACTGATGTATTTATCTGTCTCTGTGCCAGCCAGCAGCAGCCTAAAAGAGAGAGGGAGAGATGTGTTTGGTGACCTTAAGATGCTCAACAGGACATGGAGGAGATGTTTCAGACAAATTCAGCTTGTGACATACAACAACACAGACATGCTCACTGGTTTCATCTGTCAGAGGCAGTATGGATCTTTTTTTTTTTACTCCTCTCCTTTTTTCTTTTTGTGTTTTTTTTTTTCAGTTTCAGCTTCACATGTTTCTGTTCAAACCCAAACACGGCCCAGTCATGGTTGAGTGCCACCGGCCTCCAGGACCGTCCATTGAGCCTGTTAACAGCGACTTTGACCCATGACCTCTATTCTGGCAGCTCTTCTGTTTGGGGAATAGTGTGGACTTTGTCATTGAGCTGTGTAAATGAAAGTGGGGACAAGTGAGAGTGATCTTGGCTGCGTCCTGTGTGTGAGGATTTGGCCATAATACTGCATGCGTGGTGTTTAAATTTGGCCAGTCCCTCTCTTTTGCTGTCTCTGCCTCTGTATTTGTCTCCGTGTGTTGATGTCTCAGCATATCTCTGCTGTTTGTCAGTGATTTACAACCAGAGGCAGACAGCAGTACATTTGGAGCAAGATGAGCACAAATGTTTTTAGTATTATGAGCTGATGTCAGTGTGGTTGAGCTCTCATTTATAATCAAGCTCTCTTGGCTTGTTTAAGTAGACAAACAAAGAGACAGAGACGAATCAACGTGTCTTGTTTTCTTTAGTAGGGGATTGCTTGAGAGACTTTGTCCATTCTGGCTCTTATCTGCAGCTTTCTTAGTTCCAGCGGAGCGGTCCAGCTCTGAGAGATGGATAGGGAATAAAAGAGGGAGTAAAGACAGGGAGGAAGGCCTGGCTGGTTGCAGCTGTGGGGGTTGGGGAGTTGGTCATTCTTGATGTTTTACTGCACTTCAGTCCTTCTTTTACTAGTTTGTTTGAGTGCTGTGGTTGTGTTTCTGTTTTTTTTCTTTCTCCGATGCGTCCTTCTGCTTTTCTCTGAGATGCTTCCAAAAACATCAGTTCCCATTTTGTTTAACTATTGAAATGACGCTTTGACAAAGGACAAGTTTGGCTGTGCAGCCTGAAGTTATTTACAGGAAGTTTTTAAAGCCATGTCTTTTTCATCCTAGACATATCCCGTCCCTCTCTTCTGGATGCTTCTAACATTTTTCCCTCTTTTACTCTCTCCTGACAGAGCTCGGTGCAGGACTGGGGGGAGGAAGTCGAGGAAGGAGCCATCTACAATGTGACACTGAAGAGGGTTCAGATTCAGCAGGCAGCCAACAAGGGAGCAAGATGGCTCGGGGTGAGTAGGCCCGCCTGATGTCTCACAGCATGAAAGATTCACAGCTCCAAACCTCCAGCAAAAAAAGGTTACAGAAATGAAAACCTGATGCTGCTTTTCCCAGTCTCCTAACCTGTTGCAGTGCAAAAATATGAACTGCTGACTTATTCCTAAAGTGGAATAGTCTCTGCCCTAAAATGTAACATCTGTGGATGGTTTTTATAAAAGCAATCTTTTTTGTTGTTGCTGATCATAAAAAAACAAAAGCCTATTTCTATTGTTTAAAGCAGATTGTGTTTTTCAATAGTGGGATGTCACTCGGCATCGTGCTGTTGCTTTAACAAATGAAGTATAAATCTCCCAGTTCAGACAACACCTTTTAGCTGCCTGCTGAAAATCAACAGTTCCACCAGACCTGGACTGTTTAGCCAAAGCATGTGATTTCCTGACTTTCCCATCGACTTGCCAACGAAACTGCTCGCTCCCCTGTACAGCAGTGTTTTATAAAAAAAAAAACTGCTGGTATGACAAAAAAAAGAGGGTAGCCTATTAAAGGCTTTTCCTTCAGTTGTGCATTTTCTTTTCATTGCATATGAAGCCTTACTGTTTCCTCCACTGTGCTGTTTATATCAGCATAATAAGATGTTATACGGTGTATTATTATACTGCACAGAAGGGCCAATTAGAGCATTATCCTGAGTTTCTCTTGTGTGTTTTCTCAGTAACGGCTAAACAGAAATTACAGATGTATGGCTTTTGTTAACAAGAAGAAAAAAAAATCACGATCTCGTGTTTGTTAGTATCACTGGTGCCTCTTTGTGCTTGACATGGGGGGGATGTGGGGCTGGCACATAAAAGAAGAAAATAGATAGCTGAGGCTTTAAGACTGTATTGACAACGACAAGAGCCACCAACTGTATTCGAGCTAATTAAAACAACATGGGTGCTTTATACAGTGCTGTCTATTGAGTCGAGTAGAAAACAGAGCGATCCCTATTGAAGCATTAGTTTATTGACTAAAATCAATTGTCGGTGAATAACTGTACTGTACAATCAGTGGGATTGTACACTGGTGTATGTTTACAGCGTGCAGTTACTAGATTTGGTTGCAAATGAATTGTGTGCGTGGCTGTGTGTGTGTGTGTGCGTGTGTGTGTGTGTGTGTGTGTGTGTGTGTGTGTGTGTGTGACACAGTACAGCGCGTCACCTCAGAGATAAATAATGGTACTCTTTGGTGGACTGAGTTGTTATCAGAGGGGAGTGGTGGGAGAACTTGGCTGTGCTGCTGTCCTCCCTTGTCTGGAGGGATGGTGGAGGAGGGGCTTGCTGTGATTAAAAGCAGATTGGAGTGTTTCCTGTTGTAGCGTGCTAACTTCACCAAGGTCTCTTTTTTCTCCATGTCTGTGCCACCTCCTCTTCTACCCTCTCCCCCTGCCTGTTTTTTAGTCCATTTCCCTGTGGACACAATAGTCGGACACATCTGGAGAAATCAGAATTAAATATAGGTTATGATTGTCCTCACTGTTTCCTCACTACCTCTATCTTCGTCTCTGGTACATTTTTCCTTCTCATCCAATTGCTTTAATTTCTAATTTTTAAAGGTCAGATATTGTTAAAGGCATCTCTAGGTGCTTTATACATCAACGGCTCAATCAACAGAGAAATGCACACAGCCCGTATATAGAAGCAGTCTTTAAACGAGCCGTCAGGACTTCCTGTACAGTTGTGATGTCACAACTACAGTATATAAAGGTAGAAAGTGCTGCTACTAAAATGGAGCGTTTCAGACAGAGGGTGAATACAGGTATATTGACATAGCCAATGAGAAAATAAAGAGTTTTTTGAACATTAAAGCATGGTTTCTAGTGGAAACCCAAAATACAAGTATTAAACTGAAAACGTGCATAGTATGTCCCCTTTAAAGCTTAACTGACCAAGGTGCCAACCAAGACGACCTGGTGCATCAAACATATTTATCTGTGATGCATTTAAAGCTAAACTAAGCAAAGGAAAGCTTTGGAAGCACCAGCAAAGTGCAGTGCATAATGGTGCTCCTTAGTTCAGCTCCCACTGGTTCAACAGTGCAAAAACAGATTTGTTGTGTGTGTCTGTTTAGGCGGAGGGGGATCGTCTGCCTCCCGGCCACACTGTGAGCCAGCTGGAGACCTGCAAAATTCGAAGTATCCGCGCTGGAACACTGGAGCGTCTGGTGGAGACGTTATTGACAGCATTTGGAGACAATGACCTCACCTACACCTCCATCTTCCTGTCCACCTACAGAGCCTTCGCCAGCACACAGACTGTCCTGCAGCTGTTGTTAGACAGGTAGGAGTGGAGTGAAGTGTTGCACAACGCCATAATAATGCACTGAATATATACGTTTCAGTGGTTTAAATATGCTCTCTCCTTATTTTCTGTGCAGGTACGGAACTGTGGAAGAAAATGAGCAAGACACAGGCAGATGCAAAGGCTCCGAAACCAATGGATCCATCCGAAGGTACATTTTTATACATCCATCACTGTCAGTTCCATATGGACAATTATTAGTATTATTACTTTCAGCAGTATAGCTGACTTATCACAGCTGTCCTTCTGTCATTGCCAGCTCTATCTACAATCAGTTCTCCCCCTGCTGTCTCCACAGTGCCCTGGCCTCTATCCTGCGTGCCTGGCTTGACCAGTGTCCCGAAGACTTCCAGGAGCCGCCTGAATACCCCTGTCTCCACAGGCTGATGGCCTACCTCCGCAAGACACTGCCAGGCTCGGAGACTCTTAGACGGGCAGAGGCTCTGCTGGAGCATCTGCAGAGTCAGGCCAGCGTGGACGACACTGATGGTAACTTGCAAAGCATCTTCTTAAACTCCTTTACAGTTTTTCCCAATGGTATGTCTTCTTTCATCTTAAGTATCAAACTTCCTCTGAGTAAAATTATCTGTGTTTGCCTGTTTTCAGCTGGTTTCCACGGCAACAGTTCTTTCTGCCTAGGGGAAGAGGAGGAAGTGGAAATCGAGGTCCAGGAGGACTTCCTGTCGATTGACGCCGACCTGGTGGCTGAGCAGCTGACCTACATGGATGCGGTGAGTGGAGGGAAATGAGATGGAAACGGGTGGATTGGCATTGTGTGTTGTGTAGCAGAGAAAGGTGACGCAGGTCACATCCCTGCAATGTTTCTTCAGTGCCGTCATACTAACATCAGTCCTTTCTTTTGCTCTAGCTGCTTTTCAAAAAGGTTGTACCCCACCACTGCCTGGGGTCTATCTGGTCTCAGAGGGATAAGAAGCACAACAAACACAGCGCCCCCACCATTCGTGCCACCATTACGCAGTTTAATGCTGTGGCGGCCTGCGTGGTCAGCACAGTGCTGAAACACAGACAGATCAGACCACATGTCAGAGCCCGTGTCATTCAGCGCTGGATAGACATCGCTCAGGTTGGAAGAAACACACACAAATTCATCTATAAATCTACCATGAAAATGGGCCAAGTTGTGACTGTCCTCTTGTTAATTGTCTCCTGACAGGAGTGTCGAATACGCAAAAACTTCTCGTCTCTGCGAGCCATCGTATCTGCGCTGCAGTCCAACCCCCTCTACAGGCTGAAAAGGGTGTGGGCCTGTGTGCACAAGTGAGTCTTGATAAAAGAATCAGCCTTTTGGCAGAATTCAACAGCATCTCTGAGATGTATTTTAGCTGAAATGTCCATTACAATAAGCTAACATGAATCTGGGCTTCACAGAGACAGCATGCAGACATTTGAAGAACTGTCGGACATTTTCTCTGATCACAACAACTACCTGACCAGCAGAGAGCTCCTCATGAGGGTGAGCCCTAACTTTAATATTATTTGAATGTCCCATATTGTAAAAGTGAGATTTCCACATCTTTTTTGTAATTATAAAGCAGGTTGAGGTGCTATAAAAATACTGTGAAAGCATCATAATGCTCAATCCACAGAGAAACATACACAGCCCGTATCCAGAAACTGTGCCTTTTAAACAAGCCGTCAGGACAGGTGTGATGTCACAACTATACTATGGTATATAGGTAGAAACGTTTTCTAGTAGAAAACCAAAAGAGAAATATAAACCTAAAATGAGCATGATATGTGACCTTTAATATCTGAGGGATTTGCAAAATTAAGTGTAAGTCAATTTAATATTCTCTGTAAAAAGACGTCTACTCTCACAGATGCGAGACATCTTGAAGTCCTAAAAACATTCCTTCATTCACTGCTGAGAATCTGGAGGACTGAAGCTGCATTTTCTTTTTGCCTGCCCTACAGGAAGGCACTTCAAAGTTTGCCAGTCTGGAGAGTTGTGCCAAGGAGCACCAGAAACGCACCCACAAGAGACTACAGCTGCAGAAGGAAATGGTGAGAGCTTCTACAACAAGAAGCTTTTTCTCAGAGAGAGCTAAAGCTGAGCTTTACAGTTTCAAACAACGCATTCCTCTAAAGCAATGCACTGTAAAGTGAGTTCTAGCCTCTCCAGTATGATGAAGCCACATGCTTAGCTTTGTTTACTCAGTGCTCTATGTGCTATACTTCGATAAGCCTGTGTTGTATTATACAAAACCAACCCTGTAAATCACGAGGGCCACAGTCTTAATTAGTCTCTTGCTTTATTGTTGCATCCTTAAAGTGTTTATTTAAAATAACTGTTTCTCCATAGGGAGCCATGCAAGGAACGATACCGTACTTGGGGACCTTTCTAACCGACCTCACCATGCTAGATACAGCCCTGCCTGACTTAGTAGAGGTGAGAAAAGACCCTTAACCACCTGCTGAATGTGTGTGTGTGTGTGTGTGTTTCGATATTTAAGAGCGTGTGTCCGCGAGTTTACACCGCTCTGCAGATCTGAGACTCTATCTGTGTAGCCGCTGTCAGAAACCGGGGCGTAAGTTTCCATGAGTGTGTGTGAGGAATTTTGTCAGTCCATTTTTGGAGTGGTCCACCTAATGATATTTGTCTAAGCGGCCATTGGTATGTTATGTCCAGGGTTTTAAAGTGTGCTCTTTGTGTCCTCCGCAGGGTGGACTGAACAACTTTGAGAAGAGACGCAGGGTGAGTGTAGCTGCAAGCGGCCTCCTCTGACACGATTATACCACGACAATTAAGAGACATGAGCCGCATGTTTGAACATGTCTAAATTTTGTAACTTTCTTCCTCTACAGGAGTTTGAGGTGATCGCTCAGATCAAGCTGCTTCAGTCGGCCTGCAACAGCTACTGTCTGACTCCAGAGCCGGCCTTCCTCCGCTGGTTTAAGAGCCAGGCTCAGCTCAGTGAGGAGGAAAGGTACTGCTGCTTTACTCTGAATACCGTCTTTCTTGATTGCACTGCAAATTAGTGCGCGAGGTCATGGTCTGTTGGACCTATTGTTCACAAAGACACAGTTTCTTTCTGTCCTTTCTCCTCGCCTCTCCCTGCGGTTCTTTATGTCAGGTCTTCGCTCCCTACTGATCTATTGTACTCCTTCCTTCTCTTGTCCTCTCCTTTTCTCTTAATCAGAATTCATGGTTCTCAAGATCACTGGGCAATGTTACATGATGTCTAACGTTTATTATCACTGTTGTCTCTTGCAGCTACGCCTTGTCCTGCGAGATTGAGGGCCTAGGTGACAGCAGTCCAACTTCACCCAAACCTCGAAAAAGCATGGTGAAGAGACTCAGCCTGTGAGTACATCCAGAGAATAGACAACCTATGGAGGAGGGTCTGGTTTAAGATGGCAAACTTTTAGTAGTGTCACACTGTTCTATTTCAGCACTGAGTTGCTGTGACCTATTTATTTTATGATCTAATAACCGATTTCCGCTACTTTCCAGGCTGTTTCTCGGACCAGACAATAATGCAGCCAGTTCCCCAGTCAGGGAGACGCCGCGTTCGCCTCCTACTGGCAGCTCAGGGGAGAGCATGGACTCAGTCAGTGTGTCCTCCAGTGACTCCAGCAGCCCGTCAGACAGTGAGGGCCTCACCCCTACACACACGTCCGACTCCCAGCAAAACAAGGTGGGCTACAGCACGACAGGAAATGCCTCTTCGAGTTTGCACCTAGGGGCCGTGGAAAATTATTTGGTTTGGGGAATTTGACTGAACTTTGTGACACTTTTTTTTAAAAGTGAGGCCTTTTTTGTTATTAAGCTCTTCTTTGGACCCTCCGCTAGAGTAAGAGAAAAATGGCACTCTTCCTCAATTCAAAATACACGGTTGAATTGGTACCTTTCACTTTCACCTTACGCAGGATGTTGTACAATTTAAACCTAAATACTGTATGTTAACAGTTTCATTTTTACATAGCCACAAAATCGTATAGCACAAGTGGACCAACCGAGCCATATTTATGTGCATTCTGTCTCTCAGGAGTGACATGTTGATCCTACTAGTCAGTGTAGATACCATTTGTTTCACAAGCCATCATTCTGATATGTGAAATAATTGATCTTTTTTAGTGTTATTACGGAAGAACAAAATAAAAGTTACCTCTGGAATGAGAGAGAAGGCCCTCCACTACTCTTACAAAACTCTTGAAACCTTTGCCTTCAGCAAAAAGACAAAAATATACAGGCATTTAGGCAAAATGCTGTTATTTGAGGCAAAGCTTTCTGAAAAGCCTGAGCCGTGCATGTGTTCCAGTACTTGTTTCACCTCAAATAACTGCCAATGCATGATCAGATTATGGGTCGGTGCATTTGTGGAAGAAAATGTTCTTGTATGTAACTTGTGGTTATATGTTTCCTCAGCTTTCAGAATCCTCCTCTTGTAATTCACTCCACTCCATGGACACCAGCTCGTCGACAGCCAGCGTCTCCATGACTCCTGCGTCTCCTTCCCTCCCCGGGCCCCTCTGCACCCACAGGCGCTCCATCTCCCTCACACCCTTGACCCCCAGCTCCCCGAGTCAAACCCCAGCCTACAACACCCAGGCCCAAGATGCGTGTATCATAAGAGTCAGTCTGGAGCAGGGCAACGGGAATCTCTACAAGAGCATATTGGTAAATAAATATGTCTGTGTGTGTTGCTTTGTGAGTGAGATGCTTTGTGGGTTTACACTTTTGCATGATACATGTCAAACCATGTGCGAGTCATTTTCTTGTGTATTCCCTAAATAGTTGACCAATCAAGACAAGACTCCGGCTGTAATCTCTAGAGCCATGGCGAAACACAACCTGGAGATGGAGCCAGAGGAAGGATACGAGTTAGTTCAAGTCATCTCTGAGGAAAGAGGTAAAAAAAAAACCACAACATTTTAAATCGAGCTTTAGATGATTGAAGCATATAGTCAGTTATTTATAATAAATACAAGAAGCAGATGTTGTAGCAGTCACTTTATTTAAGCTATGATGAAACACATGAGATAAAATCACAAAATCAAAATTACCTGCATCAGCTGTTTTTCAAATTATATAGTTTGTTGTTTTTAAAGTATAAAAACAACAACAACAACTGGAAAAGCTAAAGGCATGCTCCTAATTTCTGCTTTTTCTCCACTCGTTTATCTTCTTTCAGAGCTGGTGATCCCCGACAACGCCAACGTCTTTTACGCCATGAACACCTCGGCTAACTTCGACTTCCTTCTGCGGGTGCGAGGCACAGCGAGTCGGCCGGTCCAACTGCGAAGCCGGTGTAGCTCCACACTCCCCCGCGCCCAGCACCGCTCCAGCCTGTCGCTAAGACTCAGCAAGGTCACGCTGTGACCCTGGACAGCAGGGACCCAGCAGTTTGCCCTTACACCACTAATATAGGATATTACAGGGCATGGACTTGATGTGAAGTGTTTGGGTTTTAGGTAAAGAGGCTGGAGGGATAAATGGATGAGGATCTCTGGAGGGTTCAAAAAGGATCAGGTGGAGTTTTTAGACTCTTTAAGAGCTCCACTCTGATTCTTATCCAGCCAGTTGAGTCTCACCTTGAACTGTGCCATCCCTTCTTGTCCTTAAGTGGAACATAGATGTGTGCCAGTGGACTTTTGACTCGTAATGCCTGTGACAGAGTGAAGCAGCGACCCCTAGTGGCCTTCACTCTTTACAACAACAGGTTTTTGCACATGTTAACGGGAGCAGCCGAGCTCCTGACCTCTAACAGTATTCTGACATTGAATGAACTTCTTTTTGTCCTGTGATGTCTACGTAGCTGAATATTTACGTTTCTGGTAATAGAAGTGTGAAGAATGCAGAAAGAGAAGACGGATGGTGGAATAGAAGGAGAAGTGGACCCAGCGTCCAGTCCTGTTGCCTTTATCGATGAACAAATGGTCTTCTATAAGTATTCTGAATTATATTAATTAATTGATTGATTGATTAATTAATTAATTTATTGACAGGAGCTGTGATGTCATTATTTTCCCCAGTCGGGCATGTTTAGCTGCTATGTCCGGCTCGTGCACAGTGTGCATGGAGTGTGTTCAGCCCCTCTCATATTGTGAGCTGTGTGACGAATGTTCTGGCATTCTGATTGGTTCCCTTACTTGGTTTTAACAAGTCCTTGTCAACGGTTGACATGGCCTTACCTGCCCTATCTATAGGGTGTAGAGAGGAAATGTGTGTTTCTTTCTAATCCAGAAAGACGTTCCCCTACATCCTCACATTCTCAGACGTGTTTGAAGAAAAAACAAAGAAGAAGACGTAATAGATGTGGAAGAAGAGAGAGGAGGAGGGAACTGACTTCTCGGAATGGAAAACACCATATGAAGTGTCTCAAACTGATGCACACTTGTACCTCTTTGCCCTTCGTTATATGACCTATAGAGTTGCACTTGTCAGTTGGTAGCAGATGCCAATGGGATGTGAATACAGAAGAGTGAATGAAGCTGCTTTTTAAGTGGTTTTCCTCCTTCTTCACTAAATGATTTACTATTTTTGTTTGTAATTGTTGTTTTTTTATATATGTTTTTGTAACAATTCAGGCCAGAAATGTATGCCAGATTGGAGAGTGATGAAATAAATGTTAACAAATTTAGTGTCATATATATAAAAAGCCAGTGCTAGATTTTACTGTGATAACGTGTGGAAATCTGTACTGAGGGACACTTCACACACAAAAGCCAAACACCCCTTCACGCAGTAAACAAACATCTTTGTGATGTTTCCAACATCATTGTAGTTTCACAGCAACATCACCAACACCTCACCTGTCACATTAGAGATAGAATGTCACAGGGTGCTTTTTCTTTTTTCATAGTCCACTCCTGCAGATCTCACAGTGTCATGATATCGTGCCAATTCGTGCAACCAGTTAATGTTCCTTGGTTGATATCACGCTCCCTCTGGGAGAACTGGTTTACTGTTGCTCTTGTGTTAATGGTCCAGTTGGGCCACTCATATGACTCCAGGCAGCACTTCACTTTGCTCATTAAATCACCCTCAGTTCCTTTGTTCTTCACTGCCAAAGACTTTTCCTCTACCTGAATAAATAAATTATTATCAGTATTATGATGGTTGTAGTGTGTGTTTTTGTTTCCCCTCTTATCTTTAGATGAATGCTCTAAATCCAAACAACTGTACACAATCATTCTTTTTCTGACTCCATTGGACAGATGCATGCGTCTGTCTTTTCGCCCTTGTGCTGTGATAGGCAACACGCTCTGTGCTGTGAGGATTGACATTATCAAGAAAAGGACCAGAGGCTGTTCTGGACAGAGCCCAAGTTATTTTGCTGAGTGGGAAACATTTCTGCTGAGTTGAATGCAGCAGTTACGACCTTCCGTTCCTGAATCTAGGCTTGCTGCCTAGATTGGTCCAACACTTTTCCAGGAATTCAAAGACAAATGTGAATTTTTTTGATGAAAATTACACAAGAATGAAAAGGGATATGACATTAGGGAATTTACATTTATTTCTTTATAAGCCACTGACTCATTCCAAACATGCAAGCTTGTTCTTATCCATTAGAAATGTTTATTTTTATCTTAACACCTTTCTTTATCGGTTTCATTTGACAGGAAAAGCTTGGTGCTTGAGTTTGCTCCCCAAGTGAACCCAAGCACATAAAGAGAAAACATTAAGGAAGAAAGCACATTCAAACTCATCATTGACTAAAAAGAAGACAGCAGATAAACATCAGTGAAATATACTAACGCACAGGGCAAAGGATGCTCTGCAGGAATGGTAATGAGAAACAAAAGCAAGCCATAAACTCAGCAGGCACGCTGGATAGCCTCAAATGAATATCAAAGAAGGAAATATTCTCTACCTCTAAATGTTCCAAAGCTGGATGAGGAAGCTTGCATGTTCCCTTTGAATGAAACACTCTTGTTTTATTGGAGGGCAGAGCTCATCCTACATGGTGCCGACTCCGTGCCTGATTATGCAGCAAGATAATACAGTAGCATACGCTTACACAATATAATATAGTTATATGTTTTCGCTCCAGCTGTGTTGTTTTTCCTCCCACATCCCGCTGTGTGATAGCCTGATATCCGCTCCGACTTGAAGGTCAGCCCCTCTCAGCTGGAAGTCCCTGGGTTGCAGGTTTACACACATTCAGTCCAAACCTGCCTCTGTCCAGGCTAATGATGTACCATATTAGTGGATGCTTACTTGTTATGTGTTCTGAATCAGATGAGCTGGAGATCAGTTCATTTATTTATTTATTTATATACAAACACAATTTCAGACACATCCAGAGACTGCCAGACCTAAACAAATGTCAGAGTCAACCGAGACATGAAGCGTGAGCCTTGTGTTATATACAGTCCATATGGGTACAATTATGTATCATTTCAACAGTGTTTGGATTTTTTATATCTTTATTTTTGCTTGCTTCAATGTGAGATAAGAAATTGGGAATATGTACTCACATAGAGTGTGTAGGGTAATATTCTGAAACTCATGCTCGTGCTGAAGTACCTGTGGTCTGCTATTATGCATTGTACAAGGCTGCTAAAAGATTAATTAAAACGTCTAATATTTATTATTATTATAATTATTATTATTAACACTAAAAACTTAAACCTGAGACATGCAAAATAATGACTTTAAAAGGTCCCATATTGTAAAAAGTGTTTTTTTAATCATAAAGCAGGCTGAAGTGCTGTATCAACACATTTAAACTATTAAAACGCTGAGATACACAGCCTGTATTCAGAAACTGTGCCTTTAAACAACCCGTCAGGACTTCTGTATGGTTGTGATGTCACACTGTTTCCACTTTAAAGAGACAGGTGCTAAAACACACATTATAATTGAACATTAAAACATGTCAACAAACCAAAATATAACTGTAAACCAGAAAATGAGCATATGTCCCCTGTAACACACTTTGTCTCATACTTACCCTGTTGTCTTAGAGCGCGTCCCCTTTTCTTAGCAAGCAGCACAATCTGTTCCGGTTTATCTGCAGCCTTGCGTCAAAGTCAGGCCATCGGGTTGTGGAAACCTGTGAAACGGGTCCAGTTGACACAACATGCACCCAGCGATAGTACAAATCTGGTTTTCTTTCCTCATCCAGGCTCTTAACACTCTGTTTCCCTGTCTCTCAAATTGATGTACAAATGTTCCTCACACTACAACCCTCAAGCTAAGAACATCCAAAGGCTTCAAAGCTCTCTGATTCACAAGTCTTGTTTCAAGTCTTCTGCTGGCGAGACCCTACACATCCACAATCCTTTGATACACGTCAACATGAAAGGTTTCTGTGCTCAGGGCTCTGCGAAAAGACATTTGGGTGTGGAGGAGTGGTGGTGATGGTGTTTGATGCAGTAGGTCAGGCTGCACTAACTTTGCCTTACACAGGGGGGATGAGAGCTGCAGCTGCTTTTAATCCGTAAGAGCATGTGTGTGGGACACCAGATTGTTTATGTCGTCCATTGAAAAAGAGCTGGCACAAGTGTGTATGCATGCGTTCAGGCAGGGAGGAGGGGGATCACAGCTTACGATCCATCTGTCCCCGGTCTCCCCACAGCTCAGCGCGGTGGCAGACAGTGAGGGGAGGCTGGGACAGACCTGAGTCCTTTGGTACCGCTTTAATTAAAACACATCGTTTGAGCCTTCTTTTTTTTTTTTTGGCACAGATGATAACAAGCCCGTCCCAACACACAGCTACTCTGCAGAGGAAGAACAAAAAAAACAAAAAAACACCCACACACACACACCAGGCAATCAAAGACTCATTTACTCATCATCCAATTATTCACCCGAGCCTTTCTTGAATCTGTCTCGTGCAGCCCCGTGAGGCCTTTCACTGCAGGCAGATAATTATTCACAGAGTGCCAGGTCTGCCACGAGTGCAAAATCGGAGACTGCATGAGACACACTTAAAACTGACTTCAGGAGAAAACTCTGTTCTGTTGCAGCTTAACGACACCTGGGTGGAGGAAGTACCTTTAAAAAGAAGAGTCATGTCTATTATCAATTTCTGATTATGTTTTATTAACTTCTTATTCTCTTCAATGTTTTGGGGAAAAAAGACAACATTTCCAAGATCCCAAAATGAGTCAGTATAATAAACAATGATTAGACATGTGTGATGAAAAAAATGAAAACCAGGTGTGTTTTGCACCAGAAATCCAAACATCTTTGAATAAACGACATGTTTCATTTTTATTATCTCTGCTTGAAGCTCCTCTATCATTGTTCTTTAATCATCCAAACTCACAGCTTTGGTGTATTTCTTAGATGTACTCCTCCACAAATGATAATTTATAAACAGCTTGAAAAAACAAACGACACCCACAATTTGGTAATTTATGCTGTTCACACTCTGCCGCTGCATATTTGAAACCAAATATGATAAAACATAATTATATAGCACTAAAAATGAATAATGCTCACATTTAATTTGTATCCAAATGTAATGTATAATGTAGTGTAGTGGGAAAAGGTCAGAACAACAGCATAGATGAATAAAAAGTTAATAAAATAACTTAAATTTGAACGTGCTTGCCTTTGGTTACAACGACACCAACAGAAACAGCAGGTACAGAGGGTAAAGCCCTGAAAGAAAAGTTACACTTTGGTTCATCTCCACATGTTCATGTAAATCAACTCAGCGGAAACAACTTTATTCCTTTTTCATTTCTTTCACCCATAGAGTCTTTAGATTCAGACTTCTGCAGCTTGGTAAGTGCTGCACCTCCAAGATGGACACTCTGAAAACACGCACTGCACCTCATCACGTCTGCTTGTAAAACAGATCACACGTGAGAGAATGAAGGGATTTTGTGCAGTGAATCTAAAATAGAAAGTAAAGTGAGGAAATACGATTTATCTCGTGTCACGCTAAAATGACTTGGACAGGACAGTCAGCTGACGTCATCTTGAACCAGTTCTTTTTGTATACTGATGAAAATAGTAACAATTGACTGTATACCGGGTTAGTGATGTTTCCCTAAATAATCAGCGCAAAAAGAACTTAAGCTTGAGACAGTTTTCAATTGTCACTAGAAAAGGTAACTTACCACACAATTTTGTGTAAAAGCAATAGTGTTACCAAGAGGTTATGCCTTAATCAAGTACTAACACTTAACTATTGTGTGTATGCATAAACATACATAAACATGATGCAGGCAGCTCTTGTAATGACTCACTTACACACAGCCTGTTTGCTTTCTATTTGAACCTGCAGCACAGAATAGTGGTGGACACGGGTGCAGCTACCGGGGACGTGCCCCCTCAAAATTAAGAACATGTGCATTAATAAAGACATTAAAGTAGCAGAGGACTTTTATTTTGAAAAACAAGTCAGGGGCAGTATGCAACCGCAAAAGCAATTGTTGCAATCTGCCATAAAAGGGAAAGAAGAAGCGATGCTGTGGCTACACTTCGAGATTAAATAAACACGCAATAGCTACTTTAATACAGCCACATATTACAGTGAGAATAATAACAAAAAAGGCAGAATTCTAGTCTGTCAACTACGACTGTGTATTAGGGCCACTGTTCAGAGTTATCTAGAAAAACGTCATAATAGAACAGGTTGCTTCAAGTCATATTATTCATATGAAGTGTCTCTCAGAAGAGCCCCTTACTTTATGAGCTCTTTGCTGACTCTGTTAAAGCTGAACGACAAATATAGAACCATTGTGCTGCATTGTATTGTGATAATTGTGTTGTGTTCCTGTGCTTATCTGTATAAGAGTGGGGATTACTTTTTATTAAATCAGAATGTGAAGCTCATCATTAAACTAAAAATAATATAATCAATCATTAAGAAATGAGAGAACATCTACTTGCATTTTTTGTCAGAAATCAAGTTTTCATTCACTTCTCAAATTGGCGAAATTGCTCCTCGAGATGGAGTGCAAATGAGTAGGATGGCCACCAGACGGCATTAAAAAGAATAAAAACAGGCCGGAAGTTGAAAACTGAGGCCTGTTTAATTTTAGTGTTGCTTCTCTGTTCCAGACACTGAGAACAGGAACTTCGCTGACGGCTGTGACCTACTGTTGTGAGACATAAACAAGACGAACAAGGCTAAAACAAAGCAGACAGGACTAACAGACTCTCAGACATTCCACTAAATGAAGAAGCTGGAGGTATTTTCTTTCCGAGGCCATTCCCAGAGGAACTTTTTTTAACAAAGCCTCTCCTCACTCTGTTACTGGGATACAGATGTGGAGCAGAGAGGACTGAAGAAATTATGGAAACTCAAGCAAGAAAAAGTTAACGGCCTCACAAACTCACAGTTTGGTCTGTACCTCAGTTTTGGGATCCTAGTTTGCTTCATTACTTGGTTAAATAAAATAAAAATAAAAACACACTGGATGAATGTGTTCTCAGTATCTTTGCTCAAAGGATCTGAGGAGATTTAGCCGACTGCATAATAATCAAAAACAACACAAACAAAGTTGGAACACTGGCCCTAATGTCTAAAGACGGTCACCTGAGCAAAATGTTCAGTACAGTGAAAAACAAAATGAAAGACTCAAAAACCAAATTCGTCTCTTTTCATGTATGCATCAAGAACATACATGAGGCGATAGGATATTAGAAACAACGTTTAACATAATGCACAGTCAAACGCAACCAATAACCACAAAGTGACAATACAGTGAAAGGCAGAATGAGTAAGATTTTCCTTAAAAACAATGTGTTTGTATAATATATGAAATATTGTTTCTATATGTTGACAGGCTGGTCCAAAAACGGTGTTGGGCTCTAAAGCTAATTTCCCAGTTCATGGCTTGTTATGAAGCATTAAAGGCATGCTGCTTTCAGTGACAGGTGGTTGCCGTCACAGGATACTGTAGGCGTCACTTGTCCCGCCTCAGCTCCTCCTCATTGCCAAATTTTGGTTTTAGCCGGGAGTACAGGGATGATAGGCACTACCAAGATGGCGACGGCTAGAGCCACCCACATTGAGCTTCCCAACAGCTCTTCAGAAACCTGAGTGACACCACGGAGACAACGTCCATATTTTACACAGTGCGCTTCTGGTGCCCTTGAGGAGTGAGGGGCCAACTTTGAATGTTGTGTTTACAAGTTGCAAAGGACAAATCCTACTCATTCTGCCTTTAAACCAACCCCTCTACACAGGAGTCATTGTAGCGCTTTAGATCGGATTGCATTAAAAAGTACAGGGGTTACTAATAGAAACTGTAGAGAGCTAAGTTACGAAACGGTGTGCTATTCAAAGAGGTGACTAGAAAACCAAAATATAATCCAACACATGTCACAAGCACTTCTGAGTGTTCTTTAGTGTTTCCCTTGCTTCACCATTATCCATTCAACTTGAGTTAACAGCAAAAATTAAAGTTACACAAACTATGAATAGGCTGAGAAGTTGATGAAATTTCCATATGGATGACAAGGTAATTGATCTCCATGATTATTTATGTTTGTTGTTCTTGTTAACTCTCCTTTAATCATTTAAAGTATTTTTACTGTGGACACTGTCCATATTACTGTACAGTAAAGGAATATATCGGCTGCCACATAACACATGGCGGCTGTACTGTTAAAGTAACTGCTAAAAAAAACAGTCAAAATGCAGTTACACTCACTTCTGATGTTAATGATCTGTTCTCCATATCGCGTCAAACCATGGTCCATGAAGACATACTGCGCCCCAGAAACGATGCACTGTATGTGACGCATGAACCGCTGGAAGCCGTGGGAAGTGGAGGGACACACCTCCGCCTTGGAAAGAGAAAAATGGTAATGGTGACATTGTTGATGATGATCCTGGTGGCGATGGTCAGGCGTGCTGTACTGCCAGCTCCTGTCCTATGAAGCGGCGCAGGCGCTCTAGATACTGGCTGTACAGTTCAATGTCATTGTGTCCTGCTCCCTCCACCCAGAGAGGCTCCACAGCCTTGGGGCAGCGCTCGAACAGAGCCAGGCCGTGGGAGAAGTCAATGACCTCGTCCTCTGTCCCGTGGATGATGAGCACTGGGGATGTGATTTTGGACACTTTCTCAATGCTAAAAGAGGAAAAGAGGGAGAAAAGAGGTCAGATTTTTTAAATAAATTGATTATTTATTAACTACTATATAAGTTCTCCACCCATAAAAAAGAGCTCTGAGAGCAGATTGCACATATCAGGTTAAAAATGATGTACAGTTGGACTCATAAAACACTGGCTCTGTGGATCAGCTCATAAAAAAGTAACAATATGGTGGGTCAGTGTGCTGGTCTGAAATAAAGTCAGTAAAATATATTGTTATAGATTTAACAACAATATCTTAATGGATCAGCCAAGCTTAATTTTTTGTCTGGACTGCTAAATATAAACTGTTTTAGGCAATAAAACAACAAATACAATGTATTGCTTTGAAACAAATGTGGAATCATAGTGTTATGATTTCTGTGCCCATAAATCTGTATAAACATGTTTTTTGGATTTTTTTTTTGCGGGTAACCCGTATGAACCTGACCCGGAACAGGACAGACGGTACAGAAGACAAACATGAGACTTGGGATTTATAGACTGTATCGATAAATATGAATGCATTTTTTACGGAAATGCAATGAGATAAAAAACAGATAACTACTTCAGCAAAATAACAAGCACAAAAGGGCCAAACCGTAAATTTATAATCAATTCATCCCTCTATGTGTATCCGTCTGTATCTTTCTCTACTGTTTTCTATTTCAAACATTTCTTTATTCCAGGAGGGATGCCAGCTGCCCACTCTAAATTTGAACAACAAGTGAACACTGAAAGCTTTCTCAGCTCACTACATACACAGCGAGGCATCCCTTGGTGTGCCACCACCTCTGATCTTCACCCACTTGTACCATCTGGGACCAGACTCTGCACTAAGGCTGGACTATCTGCACTATTAACCTTCATCAGACTCAGCCATTAAAACTGGCAACAAGAACAGAAGTGATAGATCCCTAATCTATCACTAATGATAGCATTACTCCACGTTGTTACTGTCCTGCCAAAGGGAAGTTGTTTAGTGGCCAGGATTTAAAAATAAACAGTTACAACACATCACAGTGAACACCCACATTACACAGTCACACAAATGTGGGGCAACACATCTCTTCAAAGGCGGGGTTTAACTGAATATGAAGCAATAAGAGAATCTCAGACAAGTACAGGACCAAAAGGTACTGAAATTCACAACCAGATAATTAATGTTAAAAGATTATATCCACTTCAGTTTAACTGCTTATTAAAACTTAAAAGCATTGCATGAATATGCTGCAGATCACCACAAACTACCATTCACTGGCAAAATATGTGGGACAAGACTTTATTACTTGAAAGTACTAAGCTGCACTGTTGTTAAAAGTTAAAGATAAACTAAGATTGCACACATACCTTTAGACCAAAGTGAAAGAGATTTCAGTTCCTGTACAGTGAGGTCACTCCTGCGGTTCCTCTATGAAATATTACAGTATTTGATTGGCCTACTAACATTTATGAAAATACAGGAGAAAGCACAGAAGCTGTTCTTCCCGGGCCGATGTTTGTCGTGTATAAGAAACACTTTCACAAGTGCAAGTAGCAATTACACGTTTCTTTTGGCAGTTCTGTAATTATGTGGAAATGCCAACTCGCAGCAAAATACGTATGTGCTATGTGTGTGTATTGTTACTTACATGAGCACCTAATTTAAGGCCTTATGTGACAGAGGAGAGTATAAAGACATTGTTGCTGTTTGACAAACATTTTATCCTTACAGCTAATAATATATCTAATGCCGTATGTGTCATCATAACCATACCATGCACTAGAAACATGGATGTAACTGACATAATTTTAAGTGTCAAAGATCGATATGTGAGGCTGATAACGAGAGACTGGTTGAAAATTGTACAAAGAGACAAAGAAACTTACTTGGGGAAAGCATCGAAGCAATACGTTTTCTTTGTGTCAGGAAAGGCCACTCTCATGCCAGATGTTAGAGGTGAGTGAAGAACCACAGCTGCACACTCATACCGTGACGCCAGGTCTACAGTGGGTACTGTACCAATGCTCTGTCCATACAGGATAATATTCTCCGGGCTGATGCCATACCTGGAAGTGACCAAAGACACAGAGAACCCATTATAGTGAAGGTTAATGGAAGTTTCGCCTAGTAGCATACAAAGTGCAGCTGTGGCAGATACAGACAGTAGCAAAATACAGAAATATGTAGGTATGTGAATGGAGTAAAAGCACCAATGCACGTGCAGCATTATCACCTACACTTCTGGCTGTAACAGCAATATATAAATATCACTATTGCAACAAATAAGACAAGAAACAAGTTAAAATGTATTTATTTTGAGGCGCACATTCAAAATACTAAATTGTGAACTACTTATTTTAAATCTGTGGGAACTGAACTTTGAGTTAGCTCTTGCTTATCCAATGAAAAAAATATACATGATAAATATGCTAAATTGACATAGTGAAGAGTGACAGCTATACCCAAATGTGAATTCCCCTCAACCAACCCTGAGTCAATGCTCAGCCGTGTCATGTCTTCCTGGGGCTACAGCCACATTAAGGCAGCTCCACTTTCACTAATGAGACACTTTATCACATCACAACGTCCTTGAGAGACATCTCCCCCAAAGCCTTTCCTACCTTCCTGCATCCGTCACACTCATTTTTATTCCCACAGCATCTGTCCGCACTCTGCTCTACTCTTTATCCCTGTCATAATCACAATCTCTGATCTTCTTCACATCATTATGTTTACTCCATATTCTTAATTTTTTACACCTTCTTGCTTTGTGGTATCAGTGGTATCCTGAAGAAAATGCAGTGATATTAGAATCCATACATATGTAAAATAGTTTGATTTGCTCCTAATCCAAACAAGGTGTCCTGTCTCAGCAGAGCAAGACGCAGTATAATAAATCACCCCTTGAAGGACACATATGGACCAATTATATTATAACATACCGTGTGCGCAGGGCATGCCAGGCAGCATCTATGTCTGCGTAGAGGTTCTTCTCAGAGGGCTTGCCAGTGCTGACGCCGTAGCCTGAGTAGTCGTAGGAAAAGATGTTGCAGTTGATGCGAGTACCAAGGCCGATGTAGAAGCTGCTCATCTGGCCCAGGTCGACTGCGTTACCGTGGGAGAACAGCACTGTGAATCTGAAAGGACACACGTACAAAAGACAGTTTAGTATATGGGCTAACAATCCCTGACAAGTGCTTTAGTTTTAGCAGGAAATATAGACATCTCTAGACAATTACATCAATTACAGGGATCGACTGATATGGAGTTTATAGGGCCGATACCGATTTTTTTTTTTCCCATCAGCCTTATCCGATGACCGATGCCGATTTTCTTGAGCCGATTTTTGGAGCCAATACTACTTTTGTTCCCTCAATTTACATCATAAACATAACACATTGATGATAACAACTGTTACAAGTCTCAAATAAACGTTTATTGAACTTAAAAAAAGCGTCTCCGGCAACACAGAGCTGCCTGTGGACGCCTGTCTGTAAATAATGCCGGATAACTATCAGCGATTGCAGCAGCCTGCGTCGGCCGATGCGATACGCGTAAAAAATGCAAATATCAGCCGACGATATAGATATGTATCGCTCTATCACTAATCAACTATATTGTGTTTTTATTGTTACATAATAAATATCCTTTATTTTCTTGTAAAAAGTGGTTTACATGATCTAATGAGTAGAAAACACTACTGGTAAATGAAACACATGAAAATCAACCACTTTAGATGAGGTTTTGATCAAGTGCATATGCCACATCATACAGTATGTTTAGACACTGGAAACTCTACTGGACTATAATTGAAGCAGAAAGAGTCACATAAAGGATTAACAGTGACAGTGAAACAGAAACAAACTCACTGACTAAAACTCATCCTGTTTCTATTTCTCCATCCTTAAGTACAACCGGATAACTCTACTTAGTCAAACCATATGCAACCTGTTGTTAGGATAAACAGAAGACTCTGTGCTCATGCGACTTTGTTAGGGGATTGGTTTACCTCTCTTGTCAAATGACTCTTATTTCTAGACATTTTGCACAACCTGAGAAGCAGGGTAACGACTATAAAAGCCGGGTATTCTAGCCCTTGCCTTTTATTCATGAATGCATGATGTGCTCTCTTGAGAAATCTGATACTTACTCCACACACCGACTGTTTTGAAATCCTCACTCAGTGGTTTTGTTTATGAACCCGTATAGCCCGTGGCTTTGCTCGTGGCCTTTCCACTCAGAATGTGGCATAACAATGACTCTGCCATATCAGCTCAAGTTTGGATTCATTCTGGTGTAATACTATATAGACATAAATACAAGACACACAGACTGTAACACAAGCCTGTGTGCCATGTCTTTTTAATTGATTTAGTAAATTAATCAGCAGCAGCACAATGCAGCGGGATAGGCATAACACTCAAGTTAAATACTTTTACAGTACATCTGTACAACTTCTGCTTCTATATGACACAGACACTCGTAAAACTATCTACCAATCACTGCCATAAATTCAGTGACGCAAACCTATAAGAGTGACAGCCAGATAGAAGAAAATGTTCCCACTCTGACTCACTGAAAACTGATATCTTGTTACTGAGCGTGACATTTTTTAAATTATGATCTTTATCATGCAGCAGAATTACCAAGCTTGGGTGAAACTCAACATTTGAGTTCCGACAAACAAGAATGAAAAATAGAAAGATTTATGGAGAGTAACAGAAACTATTGAAATAAATGGCAATGATCCATTGAAAAGCAGGAAGAGACTGTCTTCTGAGTCAGCTGAGTCAACAGGGATACAAGTAAAGGAAGTAGACCTGGATGTGAGTGGAAGAAGACTCGGGAGTAGGGTGTGGAAAAACTACTGAGGAAGTGTGACACACTGTCAAAATATTACTAAGAAAGGTCACACACGCCGTGGTCAAGAACACACATATAACCAGTGTTTTATAACTGTTACGGCCACACTCACTCAAAAGGTAGGTAAGCCTTTCAAATTACCTACCTGGCATTAGGAACACAGCGTATGTACATGCAGCCGACCCTGTTCCCTCGGCTGGACCGCGTGACGAACACCTCTGTCGTGTCCAGCTCTCTCTGCGAGTACTGGAACTCTGCTCGCTCTGTCAGGTGGAGCTTCCATCTCCCCTCCACAGAGCCGGACCCACCGGCAACTGATGCACCGCTCCGCGCCCTCAGGCTGGACGTCCCTGTTGCCCCTGGTGCAGCAGGGCCTGCCTCTGGGTCTGGAAGAAAGATGTACGTGGGCTCGGGGGGCAGGAAGGCGAGCTTGGCTGCGATGCGGCCGGGGCAGGGCGGGCAGCAGAACAGGCAGCAGAGCTCGCTGAGAGAGAGGCCATTCATCCTTCACTGTGCAGGAGGAAGACAAGAGGATCACTGTGCTAATCCACATCATCCCAGTGGAAACACAATGAGATACTTATTACAATGTAATGCATTCAGTCCAAGTGTGGCAACAATGATGGTGATTTCTACAACTGCTAGTTTCTAATATGTTAAGACGATAATCAATTAGATACAAAGCATATAATGAACATGGGCTGTGTATTCTAATAATCTTTGAATCAATTATGTCATAATATTTAATATGTTTCTCATTTTTCTTGTGATTATATATTGAATAGGGCTGCAACTAACCAGTATTTAATTTGTCATAAATTTGCAGATTATTTTCTTGATTAAACATTTGCTTATGGATAAATATATGTCAGAAAATTGTGAAAATGTATGTCACAGTTTTTTAAAACGCAAAGTGACAAATTGCTTCTTAACCCTAACCCTTTGTTTGACAGACCCCAAAACATTTTGTTTACTGTCACATTTGGCAAAGAAAGAGAGTCACAATTTAGAGGCTTTTAAAACGACATGAACAAGTAATCAATCATATAACGAGTTGCTGATTATTTTTCTGTTGGGTAAACTAAATACCTAAGTTGCATGGCTCTGGTATAGTCAACTATGATGACTATAACTCATAACTTGGACATATTTCCTTTTTTATTTGAGCTAATATTTCAAAGATAAGGAAGTTATTGTATGGACCCCTATGACATGACATCCCACCCAAACTCACAATGCATAGAAATGACAACAACAATACCTGTTGAGCTGAAGAGCTTAATCAAGTCAAAAATAGAAATAAAACAAAAACAAGGAGGACTTCCTTCACTTCAGTTAACACACAGGATACTGCTCGTGGAGTGCCCTGTCAGCAAAGGGAGGAAAAAGTAGTGCACTGACAGGGAAGTGTTATTTACAAAGTATCTGCTGCTGTGTTGTCTGTGTCGTGACTGAAGTCCAGATAACATCCATTTTTTCCACTTCGTTGTTGAGATGTCGACTAATCACTTCAGATACAATGTTGTAGTTTCCCAAAATGTGCCCTCTGGATATTTCAGGATAACTTTTGTTCCTGTTCTTCGACAGTGAGGAAAACAGCGTTTTTCTCTTAAAGTGACCAAAACAAATTCTGAACGTTTTAAAATGAACCAAACGAGAAACGAGTGTTATGTCAAGAATAACACCGAAGTCACATCATTTCACCGGAGTGAGACGCCGTCGATCAGCTGGGGACGGAAATAACGCGACGCTGGCTTAAGCTACATGTAGCAAGAAGACATAAACACAGCTACTCAGTAAAGAAATAATAAAAACAGCGCTCATTCGCGTAAAACACCGCTAATACAGTTCCCGACGAGCGTTTTTGTCTCCGTTAATCCAATGTAGACGACGTCGGCGTGTCCTCTGAATGGAGAGATGTCGTCTTCTTGTCATTTACAGTAATCCTTGGTACGTGCTGTGTTTTCCTTCTTCTCTGCCGTTTCACCGCATCCGGAAGCGACAGCTGACCGGATGTGACGCAAAAGAGTTTCCACTGGACAATTAAGGGAAACTTGTTATCAGTGTGTCTGTAACAATGTTTTAATATATTACGTATTTGAACTTAATTGTTCATTTGCACCTTTGTAGAAAATAATTCTATTGTGATTCAAGTGCTTATGAATCATCACAATTACTAATAACTAATTCATTAATAATCATAATTAATTATAGGAATCATATGCTATTTGTCAGTTGTATTTTGGGTTTCTACTGGATAATTAAGGGAAACTTGTTATCAGTGTGTCCTTAACAATGTTTTAAAATATTACGTATTCGAACTTAATTGTTCATTTGCACCTTTGCAGAAAATTATATTGTGATTCAAGTGCTTATGAATCATCATAATTACTTGGTATTAGTGACTAAAATGATTAGAAGAAGTACTTTATTTATCCCGCAACGGGGAAGTTTAATATTTTCACTCTTATTATTAATAATGTTACACACACAGGCCCGAAATACACACATGCACAGTCACATGCAATTAAGGAGAGATGTTAGAGCGAGGGGGCTGCCAGTGACCGGCGCCCCGAACAGTTGGGGGTTCAGTGCCTTGCACAACAGCACCTCGGCAGTGCCCAGAAGATGAACTGGCACCTCTCCAGCCAACAGTCCACACTCCTTACATGGTTTACACAGGGAATTGAACCAGCGACCCTACGGTTCCCAGCCAAGTCGCCTATGGACTGAGCTACTGCCGCCCCATTAATAGGATATATAGGAATCATATGCTATTTTTCAGTTGTAGTTTGGGTTTATACTGGAGAATTAAGGAGAACTTGTTGTTAGTGTGTCTGTAACAATGTTTTAAACGATGACATGTTTCAACTTAATTGTTCATTTGCACCTTTACATCTATTGTGATTGAAGTGCTTATGAATCATCACAATGACTTGGTATTAGTGACTAAAATGATTAATTATAGGAATCATATGCTATTTTTTCAGTTGTATTTTGGGTTTCTACTGGAGAATTAAGGGGAACTTGTTATCAGTGTGTCTGTAACAATGTTTTAAACGATGACATGTTTGAAATTAATTGTTCATTTGCACCTTTGTAGAAAACAATGTAAATAGCACAACATCCATTGTGATTCAAGTGCTTATGAATCATAAAAATGACTTGGTATTGGTGACGATTAATGGAGAAGGAGACATACGCTAATTTAAACTTGTATTTTCTTTTCCAGTTGTATTTTGGGTTTCTACTGGAGAATTAAGGAGAACTTGTTGTTAGTGTGTCTGTAACAATGTTTTAAAAGATTTGCCTCTTTGTAGAAAATTTGATTGTGATTAAAGTGCTTATGAATCATCACAATTACTTAGTATTGGTGACCAGAATGATCAATTATAGGAATCATATGCTATTTTTTCAGTTGTATTTTGGGTTTCTACTGGACAATTAAGGGGAACTTGTTATTAGTGTGTCTGTAACAATGTTTTAAAAGATTTGCCACTTTGTACTTGTATTTGGCTGGCTGTGTCTCAGTGGGTCGTCCACCATTCGAGAGATTGGCGGTTCAATCCCCAGCTCCCCCAGTCTGCATGTCGAAGTGTCCTTGGGCAAGACACAGAACCCTGAATTGCTCCCTGTGCTACGCATGGGTGTGTAATTGTGGTGTGAATGCTTAAATTAGATGGTATGTAGATGTCCAGTGCCATCAGTGTGAATGAATGGGTTAATGTGACAAGTAGTGTGAAAGCGCCTTGAGTAATCAGAAGACTAGAAAGGTGCTATATGAGTCCATTTGTAGAAAAATCGATTGCGATTGAAGTGCTTATGAATCATCATTGGTATTGGTGACTAGAAAGATTAATTTAAGGAGACATGCGCTCATTTTCACTTGTATTTTAGGTTTCTACTGGACAATTAAGGGAAACTTATCAGTGTCTGTAACATTGTTTTAAAAAGATGACATATTTCAACTTAATTGTTCATTTGCACTATTAGATACCTTGTGATTGAAGTGCTTATGAATCATCACAATGACTTGGCATAGAGAATGATTAATTAAAGGGGACATTTTCAGGGTCATTTGGGCCTTGTGATAAAAATGCCTGAGAATCACTGGCGTCAGAAAATGATATAATACCTGACGGGAACACACACTGACGCACAGCAGAGGTTTCCTGAGACTTTCTGAGAAAGAAATTGAGACCTTCGCTGATTTTCTCAGTTACCTACAACAGCCTGTTGACGGACTTCTATGTAAACGATTCGGGACAGATTTCCCGGGAAACTCCGAAAGGATGTGACGTTTTTGCCCTCCTGGGTCCCTGACCTCTCCTCCGCTCCAGCAAACAGTGAAAGGCTAGTAAATGGAGTCTGCGAACGTCAACAAACAAACTGGCAGAGTCTACACATTATGTTCTTCTGTTCTGACTCCCGGGGCTGGTCTGGTTGGCAAATGACCTTATTAGCCAACGTTACAAAGCAACACCAGATCCATTGCTAATGTGGCTCGACTGCGCGGCATGGATCTACCGTCGGTTGTTTGTGGCGCTGGCCGGTGGAGTGATTTGCAGAGAGCAAGCTAGTGTAATCTAAATATGGTTATAATTAATTGACAGCATTACACCAACACAATGTCGGTCAGTTATGTTATGCACCTGGCTATGGAGTGAACGAGCATGCGAGTGACAGGTTTCTTTCTTAAAGTTGCAAGGAGAACCTTTAGGAATAATTGTGAGAATAAGTGTTAAATTCAGTACAGTTGAATGGCCTTGTGGCAATTCCTCTTATAACATGCGTCGGAGCTGAACATTAGGTGCTATTGTATGGTACTATTTGTGCCTATAGTGTTTAGCTTTGTATTTGAAAACAATATACACGTACAAAGCAGTGGGGCCACAGCATGTGCATGTACTGGAACAGCAAATAAGTTGTGCGTGCTTGTAACTACAGTATATATACAACTAAATATTTAATTTGTTTTTATAGAACAATTCAGTTTATTTTCTAGAAAACCTACATACTGACCAATAAATACAAAAGACAAGTGTAATTTAAAATAAACTTTGTGAATTTATTGTTTTATACTTACTCTTACACATCATACAATCCTAAATCTTGAAAGAAAACAAAATAAAAAAAGATATCTGGTGGTGTTTCTGGGGGACTGGAGTGCCAAGGGACAAGAACTACAGCTCTGTGAACATTGTAGATTTCATTTGATGTCCCTCAAGCTCATCTTGGAAAGACAGAATGAATCACCTCGTCATTTGCCTTTACTTCTGCGGTGAAACTGACTTTCATCCAGACTCATCACAACTGACAGATTTATCATTATTATCAATCAAAACCCTCGCACGATGAAGACATTGATCGGTTAAGGTTGTGCTAAAGACGGGATTGAAGACATCAAAACTCTATCAAAGCAACAGGCCGGAAAGAAGAAAATGTATCTATGCTGTTAATATCTAGATTATTTAGGTAGGGTTGCTCATTGCTGGTGCCAAGTCCGTCATCACTAACAGTCAAAACTATTTTGATCAAACTGTCCCAAATTGGACCTCCACTCACAAACGTAGTCAATATGGGGGCAATTATACAGCGGATTATGTGAATTATAGTGATTTACATTCAAACTGCCCATGTTTATTAAGAAAATAGGGGGTGGGGTTGGATATGGGCAGTCAATACAAAACAGTTCCGTAAAAATGATCTTTTTTTTACTCTGAAAGGTTTTTCAATCTGTAAAGGAAAAGTGATCATTTATAGATGGATTTTTGTAAGGCTGGTCCTTAACCCATCAGGCAAGCTTGAATACTCTCAATATGTGAGATACACCTTAGGGAACATCAAGCTGCAGAGCTTTTCCAACCACAAGCTCCCCTTAACATGACAATTTTGAAACTCCTCCTGAATTTCAATGTCCCACCTGTGGTAATTAAATCACAGTAAGGGGGCTCTGGATGACTACCTTATCTCCTGGGTAAACAATCTCCGTGTTGGCACGCCAAGTTGCAAAGCCATTTACACATCCATCACCCACACTCAGGCTTCAACAGGAATTATGATGAAGGCAAATTTTCCAATAAAAGGAGCCAGAACTAAACTCAACCAGGTTCAACGTGATATTCTTTGTATACAAGGAAAAGAGTCATTCACATCCAATACATTCTGCATTGGCTTGTTTTGAAAATACATATTCTGCAAATCCCTTGCAACTTTTCTACAGCTTTCATAAATATTTAATGATCAAGATCGAGCAACATTTACAAGGAAAGCTTTTGATAATAAAAAGATGAAACCTAAAACTCCCCTCTGCATCTCACAAGGGGCTTTTTTAACTTTTAGTAATATCGCTATGCTATGAATAGACTTCAGTAACAGGATAAAAGCATGGACTGGGATACTGTGTAATTCAGCAAGGTTAATAAAGCTTAAGGGGCTTGTTAACAATCTGACTAGTATTGTAGAATAGAAGTCATGTGAAGGAGACACTGATGGTAGCCAGATACTGAACATACTTTGAACATTACATGGGCAGATGATGTGGTAAATAAAACGATGGGGAAAAGGAGATCAGTGCCATTTGTGGCACATTCATTTTTTTCAGATAACCATGAAAAGTACTTTTATACACATAGTACTATGCTTCACCTTAGTCCCCCACCTTTATGACCTTGCAAACATCTACATTAAGATTATACTATGTGAATAGGAGCCATATGGTATTTACATTTGGAAAAAAAAGTCCTGTGGAAGAGTCCTGTTAATGCGAACCTAAGGGTTCCAGCCATGCATTGTGCTACTGCTGTGCGGCTTTTAAAACATTCCAGCTTCATTTCAAACGGTGCAGTCGGTTACAAAAAAGTTACTCGTATGTTTGACTGCACACATGCAGGTAAGTTTGATCTTCCCAGAAGAAGCTAGCTAGAGGCGGCCTTCGTAGCAAGGACTCGTCCTAATCTCAGCACGTTGTAAAAGCACAGCACGCAGCTCTGTAGCATTGCAACAATCTTTACTTTAGCTGAGCAGGAGGTGTGTCAATGTGTACAGTCACTGCGACCCAGGTCAGTTTTCATTCAGCATGTAAAGGGGTCTGCTGGTGGTTAGAGAAACATGGAGCTTCACTCCGACTCCATAAAACAGAAAAGGGCATTCGTGGAGAACACAATAAAACAGAACATCTTATCAATTGAACAAGAAGGCAATTTCCTTGCTATACAGATCAAATATAAACTGCGAATGACCCAGATGCTGAACAAAACTGAGTAGGTGTGGCACATTAGTTTGTGCTCTGCGGCTGACAAGCTTTGTTGTGCTTTGTTTCCAAATCCAAAACTATGGACATCTTACTGCACAATTGTAACTGTAACGGCTTAACTGGACTCTACTCCATCAGGTCAGAGCTTGTGTATCTTTTATTCAATGGTTATATAATCAAGATGGAATTACTTAAATATAATTGAAAGATTAAATTCAAATCTTAATGATTTGCTGACACATGCTGCCAATCCTCCAGCACAGACCAACCAAACGATAAAAAATAAATAGAATGCAATCACACAATTCAAGCTAACTACAATATATTAATATAGATCTTCTGATGTCATACGCTCATTAAAACAGAAAAAAAACAAAACAAAAAACACAGAATTCAATCACTCAGTTAAGTCAAGGTTCTCATTTCCCCCCTCCCCTTGCCCTCCCCTACCTTCCCCCTCCAACAACTGTTCATGCACCCAATATCAGTATGATAAGTCAATATATCAAAGAGAAACATTACTGAAAATGCTGAGACTTGGGAGTTCAATGTATGGTGACCCATCGAGAAAAGGTAAGAGGAGATGGGAGGGGGACAAAATATGCCAATTTGACAAGAAGTTGACATCATTTTCAGTCTGGGGAAAAAAAAAAATTATTCCAAAGCCCTTAAAAGGTCTTACTGATAGATGAAATATAGCAGTTAGTTTTTCTTTTTTTAAAAAACTCGTTAGACCTTCTTAATTGACCTCTGTGTCATGATCCAGGCTGTGACACATTCCTCAACAGCTTATCCCTGTCTCACCTCAAATGCCTACAGGGATTGTATAAAAATAAACCCACACGGTTCCCCAAGTTGAGAAACAAAAAAGGGTCAAATCAAAAGCCTTCCCTCCCCACAGCAACACTAACGTCCACCAGGCCCCTACAGCTCTCTCCCTGACTCTCGAGCAAATGTGCACACACACTTTCATACTAACACACATGCGCGCACGCACTCACACACACACTTTCTCACACAGTCACTAGTGGAGAGAGAGAGAGAGAGGGAGAGGCTAGTAAGGGAAGCGTCTGGACAGTGGCTGCAACCTCACCACCCCACCCCGCCCGCCTTAGTCTACCATGAACAAATGAAGCCATGATATCAGGTGTTTTCATCCAAGTCGCCATTGTTCAAATTCACAAAGTCAGAGACTTTTTTGCACTCAGTCCTCATAACTTCTGAATTTTCTCAGCCACAACGATGGGATTCTCCTTGCGTATGCGGGCAGCAGCTGCACTCCGGTAATCATAGGGACAATCGTGTTTGTCAGAATAACGGTGAATGGCACAGAACAGGTTCCCGCAGCGACAGTCAAAACCTTCAGTAAAGAGAAGCAAACAGGGTCAGTCAACTTTACCGGCTTTTAGACTGGGCATATTTAATATTACTGAAAATACTGTCAAAATAAGCCTTAAACAGAGAGTAAAACAGAACATGAATACATTATACTAGACCCTGAGGGTCAAGCCATTATCAGGCTTCATTCAGGCCTGTTTTCACATTTGTAAATATTACTATTCAACATTAAATGGCAACTAGAGCTTCTGTTTAGGTTAATCCAGTGTGACAAAAAGGTGGAGGCCAGCAGTACACTGTGAAATGCACCACTAACCTGCAGTATGCTGCTCTCTGTCTGTACAAAGTGTTGGGTTGTGGAGGAAAAACATTACACAAACCACGGACTTAGAGTTGGATCTTGTTGGGGAATTAAAGGCTTTTCAGAGTCAATTTTAGAGATGCCTTTTAGGCATAAAAAACATGACGGAATTACCAGAGTCAAAGCTTAGATCTAAGTCAAAGCTCAGATAAAACATGCTGGATATTTCAAAAACTACCTAACTGTAATCCATCATGCGCTTCTAGGCTTTTGATCAGTTACATCAAAATCACACGTAAGTTGTCTCTTCTATCTCAGTAGCCCAAGAATATCATCATCCCCTTTCAGATTCACGAGTCATTCAAGTAAAAAAAAGCACATTGTCTTTTAACAGTTCAAGGATCTGAGTTCACAAACTGTTATCTCCTCGGGAGATAGCTTATTGACAAGATTAATTTCATTTTGATAAAGCAATTCTTGCTTCAGATTTCAACACTTCTGACAGTGCAGTGAATTTTTAAAAAATGGTCTGCTTTGTGTTATTGTGACACATTGTGAAATACCGCACTGACATTTGGACACTTTACACCGTAAAGAAACAGTAAGACAAAAGGTAATACGATGACAACAATGCATCAATGATATGCAAAAAGTGCAATGAGTTTACCAAAAAACTACAAACAGCTTGTGCATTAAACAAACTGTTCTGAAATTCAAACTCTCCCTTGAGATTGTCAGGTAAGTGGAGAACCCACACAAAGCAGATTCATGACCTTTGAACTAGCAGGTCACCGATTAACTAGTTTGTCCGATAGGCAATCTGTAAACAAGTGTTATTGGCACAACTGGCTGTGGAGTCATAGTCAGTGTACCTGATATCATTTATATTTAAATAAAATCGAACTGTATATTTGTACTTATTTGTAAATTATGAGCATGGTAAGTTTGTTGGCATTATTAATGTATCAGACTGAAAAATGACACCTGTACTTCGAGACCAGTGGGCTCCAGGGGTTTCCTGCTCTAACTATCATTATTATATTTGCCTTTAGAAATCCATTCATGGTCGACCTTTACTTTAAACCATCTGTACTCTGAACGTATTTGTGGGAAATTCTTCTCTTCCTTACCGGTGAGCCCAACTTTCTTCCGGCAAGAAAAGCAGCGGTTCTTTTTCTTGTTTTTGTCTGGAGTTTGGTCATTGTCAGACAAAGCCTGTGCTGCTTCCCCCACTGGCTCTGGTGAAAAAAAACACACACCAACAAGCAAAATGGTCACAAAATATGCCCATTACTTGGGCTAATTCAAACATATGCTTTTATACCAGGATAACTTCATGTTTAACACTAGGTAATATACTCAAATTAACAATAAGCCAAATTACACATTCAAAAGTAAAAAGGGTTTCCACTATGAGTCAGTTATAATAGAAATTTTAGAAATCAAGTATGATTGAGCATTGATTAAAATAGCTTTAAATGTATTCTTTATTTGTCTTTCACACCCAATTCTGACAGTTGAACCATTGTCCTATTCACACATTTAAATAGTGGATTTGTGATATTAAGGGCCATCCCAAACCCATCAGTGTGATGTGGAAGTAGACAATTAATAATACTAAAACAATCCACCCTCTGCACAGGTGCTGACTTGAAAACTCCATTACCCCTAAAGAGAAACATCCAATATATAATAATAATAGTATGGAGGACAGATAAAATAAAGTAATCCGCACAGTGTATTATTGTTATTGTTTCGGAGACGCGAGAGGGAGGCAAGCACATTATGATTCTTAATTAAGTAGTGCCCCCCACTGCTGAGAGCGTGACTCACTCGATGTGGATAGTGGGTAGGGACTGTTTTGGAAAATAACCACTGATTTCTGTGATGCTTACCTGAACTGCTGGAAGTACCCTCCTCTTCTCCCTCCTCCGCCTCCGCTCGATCAGAGTCTACAGCTCCTGAATCCTGGGAGATGCTCATAGCTGTCATCTGTTGAGTTACTGGGCTGGGAGAGCTGGGACTGGCATGGCAACAACAAACAAATACATTTTAGACCATACAGGAGTTACTTTCTTATTAACAATGCTAATTAATGAATCCAAACAACTGATGCAGTAAATTTATGGCTGAAAGATTTGTGCATTTTGTCCAACTGCACATATTAGTGATGTTGTTAACGTCACAGCCTAGGTGCTCTTGTTGCCATCCAGAATTACTTACAGGGCGTCTATGTGGAAATGGAGTGAACACAATACAGTACAAACAATAAAGTAGAGTTTTCAACCACAGGAACTAGATTTTTCCATCTTTAATCTTTTTTTTCTTGTTTTATCTGACTGCATAATTTTGTTTGGTGACTGACTGCAACTTTCTTGGATCTGTTTCAGCATGCTCCCTGTAAACTACGCTGAGAAATGCCTTTGAAGAGCAATCACAATCAGCTTGTCAAGACACAAGCAGCTACAAACGGACAGGGCGTGCAGAAACTGGGACAGGGCATAGCCGCATACATATAGTACACAGCACAATTGTTCACGATTACACTACGCAGACAGATCAGGCGCAAATCCCTTCTGATAATTCCAAAACTTCCTCTCGCTGATGCCTGTTTGGACTCCTCTGTGGACAGTCTGAGAAGAATAAACCCACTACTGGAACAATTTATCTGATAACTGGCTTCATTATAATGTGGGTAATCTGTATTTTCCCAGGACACTCTAAAATGTAGGCATGGGTCTCATACTAAAATAAAGTACAGCTACTGCTCAAATGTTAAAGACTTTGTCTTTCTCTCAGATCTATCCTAGTCTATTCCTAATGTTTGGTTGGTTTCCTTTCAGCAAATGAAGGGATGTTACATCTGTATAAAAAGTCATTATAAACCCTCTAAAACAGCTTCATAGAAGTCCAAGACTTTATCATCTTCAAATACTTTTCTCATCACACAATAAGGTTTTTCAAAATTCACAAATAAATATTGGATTATAATTATTATTTCCAATTATTGTTGGCATAATTAAATCAAACCCTACAGGAACCCTTTACAAAAATGTTTATATAAAAAATGAACAAGGCCTGGAACAATTGTTCAACATTATACAGCAGTTTTAGGAACAGACCCTCAAGCAGGTCTTTAAAACACAGAACATAACTCTTCAGCTCTTTCTTTCAGTGTCATCTTTGAACAAGAGAGCTTGATAATATGGTTCATTCATTCTGCCTTTGTTGAAAAACATGCTTATACTTAAAACCCTCCAAAATTATCACAAGACTTGGTGAAAATGGCAAAACAAACAACCCTAAGAAAGCACTGATCAGTAGTGCTCAATGACTAGCCATCCACAGAACAACAATGAATAAATAAAATAATAATAGCAAATAACAAATAAATAAATAAAAGTCACTTTACGTAGGTAAGGTGTAGCAAGACCTGCTTACAGTCAAGGATTATGTGTGTAAATGCACAGATACAGAGCGTGTAGTTTTGGTTACAAAAAAACAGCACGTCTACTTCACAACATCTCTATTGGTTTAATGTAAATGTGTGCAGACTAAACCAAAATGCAAAGCAGAGACATTCGGTCAGCAAGATATGAGTCTAGAGAAGCCTCTAAGTGACAAAGACTTTATATAGATTTTCAATTTACAACTGTCATTAAAAGCATAATGCCACCTGTAAATGTAATAAAATATGCAGCACCACAGTCAGTTATGACCTTGTCAGGTTGTGTCTTTAACAGTAAGATGTGAATACATGTAGTATCTTACCATCTCTGATCCCTGCAGAGGCAAGCTGGTGTACTTGTATTAATTAATTAAAGGGACTAATGAGAACACATTAGACCACAATGTGCCGGGGCTAATTGAGATAATTGATCTACTCATTATTTAGTCAATTTAACAATATGATCAAATGTCCAATAGAATGATTAGCACCACGTCTGAGTTCCCATCTTTTTTCATTAAATCACTTGATTTATCTCATCAGCTTCTTAAAAAAACACTTGACAGGGAACACATGATACTGTATTTGAAATCTTACTTGATGAACGGCAACGAAATGACCACTGATTCACATGTGTTTATTGTTTAAGGACTCTCTCCCATGTGTTAGCCAATGTACCTGGTCGTTTGTTCCTCAGGTGGGGTTCCTGCCACCTCTGTACTGGGCTCTGAGGTCGTACTCTCCACAGTCACCCCAGCTGACCCTGGCGATCCTGCCGGTGATGTAGCAACTGTGTGGAAACAGAACAGTCTGATAGCACCAACAACACAAAACCTGTCGTTCTGGCCATGGTGAACATGGATGGTTGTCCATTTGTTTGTAACCCCCTAATTATAAGCCATTCATTACTCTTGTTTGTCTATCATGATCAGATGTGTTTTGAGTTCATATGAAAAAACAGATGGAGATGTCACTCTCTTGCTTTATGATGCCACAGTGTAGGCAGCTACTGCTACCTCTGTTCTCCAACCCCTTTTAGCAAATTCAATTGACCCCCCCATGACCGTACAGATTATGAGTGACCACCCTGTTCTAGGTTCCCGTCTTTCCCAACAGACCCATATCTAGCACCCCCATGGTTTTTATAGGTCACTTCTCTCCCATCTTCTTACCTTTCTCTCCCGGGGGGCTGGATCGTCCCCCTCCCTGTTGTCTCTGCAGGTGTTCCTTGTAGCAGACCGAGCACATGCCGTTGGTGCGGGGGTTACCATAGAAACCGCATCCCATAGTGCAAAGCATTGGCACCTGCGTCTGATTGGTCTCCTGAGCCATGCTCTGACAGAGGGGGTAAGGGGGATGGGAGAGGATAGTCCTGGAAATGGGGTTGCAGAAGTTAGTCAAAAATCACTAGCAGTCCCTCTTTGATTACATGGTGTGTGTGTGTGTGTGTGTGTGTGTGTGTGTGTGTGTGTGTGTGTGTGTGTGTGTGTGTGTATATATATATATATATATATATATATATAGCTAAAAGAGTTTGGAGACTGGCATTGGAGCATGAGAGTGGAGTTTAAGAAAGTGTAAGTTTCTCTGGTAACTAATGGTTTATCATGACCTACTAATTGTAGCTGTAATGCCCCTTGTTTAAACTGGCTTTTGTCTCAGGTTAGTAGTCTTGTGTTCATTGGTCTTATTTTTTACTTGCTCATTTTACAGTTTGGATCTTATTTTAACAAGTTTGTCATTTGAAGCCCCATCTGACTTTGTCTGTAAAATATGGCGTATAAAATAATGTATTATTATCATTATGAAGTTTTGTTAAACAGGTTCATACCTTCTTCAACCAAACTTCAAAGTCCAAAACTATCCGCAGAGTAAAAAAGTCAATTTCTGCCACTAAGGCAGAACTGGACTTTGTCGCACTTAACTGAGCATTTAGTCTCCAAATAAGTGTAGAAGAATAACAATGATCTCAAACATTAAGTGGCGAAAATACAACAGCAAATAAATCCAAAATAAAATCTGATCACTTAATAATGCAATGCTCCTCCTGCAATATGAGGACAAACAGCTGGAGTTGTGAAAGTAGCACGTCGTGGAAGTGACATACAAATCCAGGTAGAGAGCTGTGCACATCAATGAAAACAAAGAAGGTTCAAAGAGACTTGCTCAGCCACTGTAAGAGGCAAGTTACAGTCTGTAGCCCAGCTAGTTTGTGCTTTCTTCCACCGCACAGCAAGATGTTTTGGTCAGGACAAAGTTACCAAAAAAAAGAAACAAAAGCTAGAGACATGTCTACACTAACCCAGCCCGAAAACTTTATTAAAAGGAACCCTAAAAATCAACCGATGTCTTGGCAAACGTTGCTTACGGTCAAGCTAAAACGACTCACAGCTGACCAGTTTGAGTTTGTCCGCAGCACAAAACAATTGTCGTCCTGATGCAAAGCAAACACTGAAACATTAGCAAACAAGCCTCGCTGGACGTTTTTGTCTGTCTGACAAGAGGATACCAATACAAAAAGAAAGAGTCAAAACTCGCTTGGTAGCCTTCCGTCATGATGAAAACCCAGAAAATAAAGAAGTACAGCGTCCTTAGCGACGGACTGTAAACCAATGTTGTTTTTTAAATCGAATAAACGCTAAGTGTTAGCAGGCTAGCGTTAGCTGGAGCTGCTAGCATTAATCAGCCAGACCCAAAATACCTCCCCTGACAGTGTCCTAGCTGGGGTTTTTAAATCGGTTACGCACAGCCGGTGTCTCTCAAAGCGGTCTAGGGTGAAGACAGTACCTGATATTCACGGTACCGGGGGCTGTCGACGACCTCGGGCTTCAGATTTGTCCAAGTTGTGTCCCCAGCAGAGAGCGCGGCCTCCTACCCACTGCTGCCTCCCGACATTCGAAACAACGACCATGACGTCATCCTCAGCATCGACTCGAGCCTTCAGTCAGTCAGTCAGTCAGGCCAACAGCTCAGCATTGATTATTACTGTGATTTGTTTTTACAGTTTGACAAGAGAAAACTATATTTAATCTGTTATTTATATCACTGTGAATATACAGGTGTGTTTTCTGAAAGATTTTGAACATTTTATAAACAGAAAAACAGGTAAAATGCATGTTATTGATTCAACTTCTTCCCCAGAGTTGTTTGTGCTTTGCGGTCTCCCAGGTCTCTGCTGATGGTGGTGGTGGTGGCAATGCAAATTGTATCTGACTGTATTTTTAAATGTATTTTCTGCATTTCTATGTAGAAATGTATTTCTGCAATGTAGTTTGTGTTACAAACACTTTTCATCACTTGAAAAAAAGTAAGTCACGCCAACATAGCAGAGTCCAACACCTCAACCAAACAAAAACAACAACAAAAAACACTTTTTATGAATGTATTCAAGCAAGACACCATCACTGTGCTTGTGTGAGAATATTTATTGACATGTCTGCTTATTGACAATTCATTAGCTGCTTTCGTGAACCCATCAAGGTTCAGGCACTGAATACTGATTCAAATAAAACATCAAATCTAAAAACATATATTACTACAGTATGAACTCATCATCTCATTAAAGTGACTTGCATATGTCTGTTAAGTTCTTATAAAAGGAACCTAGGGTCTTGAAATGATCACAGGTTTTGACGGGCAGCATACGTTTGGCTTAGCTTTGGGAATGCTTTGAATTCTTTTTAGGCGCTTACAGTCTTTCAAACACCAGTATGGGCACATTCATAGATTCATCTAAAACATATGTAAAAATTATTTTCATACTCTTTTATGATCAATTATAAAGTGCACACGTGTACATTCTCTACAGTCACAAGTCAGAGCTTTTGGTTCATGGTTAAATTCGTGAACATAAAAAAAAATGTAGTGTCATTAACTAACATACACATTTAGGGCATCATGAAGAAAACCTGACTGAATAAATTTAAGGCCTCTTTCATTAAAGCAAGCAGATATTTGTCTTAAGTGGCCCATCTACAGTAAATACCAGTCTGCTGTCACCACATGATTAACTCAAGGAGAGAGAAACAACGTCTTTAGCTGTGTGGTTCGCTCTGCTTCATCGCCACATCTCTCTCTGCCTTCTCAGTGATCTGAGGAGCAAAAGGTCCCACCAACCAGTTGAGTGGTGTGTTGTGTAATAGATACTCCATGACACCATCCAGAGACTGTTGAACCTGGGAACGAGCACATACCAACATCAGTTACAACAATATTACTTATATATGCTAAGCTTATTGTGGTGAGAAAACCCTGAGGCACATACTCTATGTGTACTAAATACCACATTAGCTTGACTGTCCTTGTTTTATAAATACATATGAATGAGCAAACACCCTTGAGCATGGATCTTTGTTTGTGTAAAGTATGCAGGAGTTTCCTGTTTAAATCATGTGTAATACGAGTATTCAGGCACCAATATAAAGGTAACAGAAGGACAAAATGTGTTAAGTGATGACACTGAAAAAAGAAAATGAAACTTCAAGCACTAAACTAGATTTAGTTAAGCTGATGCAGCAAAACAAAACACTGAGGTTAAGACAACGTGGTGCAATTAGTACTTGGCTCAGGTGGTGACGGCTCCGCTCCAGAAGGAGGGGTGTGAGGGTGCTGGTGTTCCCCAGAGAGGAGTGCAGTTCTTCGGCTGATTGTCTTGCGCTAGTAAGCTGGTCCTGGACTGCACCTGGCAGACCCTGAGCACTTGACACCACGTTTGAGCATGCTGACTTCAGCTGGTCACTCAGATCATGCACCATTGAGAGGACCCGCCATTCCAGCTGCTGTGAACAGAAAGTTAATACAGATAAATAAAAAAATATCAGAAGATGATAACTGTAACATATACATTCCTGCCATTTCGCTTCCCCTCAGGCCTAGGTAATATCCCATACCCTGCCGTTCCTAATGACACAATTTAATATCCCTCCTATCCCACATGAATCTGTGGGGGCACTATGATACAATGTCAGCCTCTAAAACGCAAGTCTGATTTATTTCCAATTTCAGGACTCTTGTTTTGTTCATCTCGCTATCATGCTCTACCATAAGATATATTTTATTTGATCAATTGCTATTCCAAGTCACTTTGGATTATACATTATTTGCTGTACTGTACATTATATACACTGTAAATGCTGTCAAGAGCAAAAATAATCTGGTTAGAAACCATTTAGTCAATTCCCGAATGCTTCAGCCCTGACCTCAGCCTCATCTCTGGTCCCATCTGGCTCCGACTCGGTCAGTCCAGCTCCTGTCCGCTTCTGCTTCCACTCTGTCCAGCGCTGCAGCAGCTGCTCTGAAGCTCCTCCTATCTGGTTACTGGCAGTACCCAGACTGGTACGGGTGCTCTCTAGCAGGTCTAGAGTACTGGCGATCTGAGCCACTGTAGTATAGGTGGCATCCCTGGCATGCCGTGCACGGACGAGGGACTGCTGCAGGGCTCGCTCCTGTACTTTGGCAGAGAGTTTACCCAAGCGGACAAAGTAGCTGGGGCTCTTCGTTGTGGTAGTCACCTCACTGGTGACAGGTTCAGCCACAGCAGCTGAAAGAGAATCATATTAATCTCATATATATATTCAAAATAAATGTTTTATGTTGTAGAAGTGAAGTTAAATATGTAGGTGCAAGCACAAAAGTGTGATTATAGTATTGTATCTTATAAATGCAGTTGAGCCAACTCTTGGAAAAGGATAATCCAAAACATATTAAATCAGCCATTATTGATCCCTCCTTATGTTTTTTAAGTTTGTACTGCTATATAAGGGGCGGCTGTGGCCGAACCCCGAATTGCTCCTCGTGCTGCGCATGGGTGTGTAAATGTGGTGTGAATGGTTAGATCAGATTAGATGGTATGTAGATGTCCACTGCCATCAGTGTGAATGTCTGTGTGAATGGGTGAATGTGACACTGTGAAGCGCCTTGAGTAGTCAGATGACTAGAAAGGCGCTATATAAGTACAAGTCCATTTACCATTTACCATATATGGAGAAATACACTGGAGAAATGTAGCACTTGTACGTTCTTTATGACATGGGCGGCTGGTGGTGTTTTGAGTGGATGGGTGGAGGCACAATTAGCTCCCTCCCACTGTGCTAACTGATACATCTGTTCCAAGTTGGGCTACTTGACTGACAGGTTTAAAGCACATCTGCTCAAGAGAGACAAAAAGACCACCTCACTTTACCCAGCCACTAGTGTGTGGATGATAAGGGATGTAACACTATCTCCCTGTGCCTCTGTTAAAAAGCCACAGCAACCACGGAACAAATCCAAAATCCCTAGAGTACTGGCATTATGGGTACTTTGCTGCTGTCACTGTCACAGTTGCAATTGCATCTTTTTCATATCCTTAATCAGAGAAGAGTAAGGCCTTTTGAGTATTACTGCTATATTGGAGTATGGCAGGTTGTCATGATAACATGACATCACAGTAGCAGGTGTCAAAGCTGTGAGTGCTGGAAATTGAAGGTGCTTTATGGGCCAATCTAACAGAGGGGATGTTCAGTGGAATGTCCTATCTCCGTTTCCATGAATAGCATCAACCAATCATTTGGTCAGACCCAGGCACTGAGGTAGAATTTAACACTTTTATCACGACCGCCACCCATCTTGCAACACCGCCTTGTCCTGTATTCATAATGATAATTCATTTGGGCAGTCTCATCGAATTTGCTGTTTGATCTGTAACAGTGAAGCAAGGACACTGAGCGGGCTACTGCCTTTCATAGTAAATAGCAAATAGAGCAAATGTCATTATTCACACATATTAATTATGGAATAAATGAAGTTGCAGTAAATTGCAGAAATGCCAGCCACAATTTATAATGTATGAAATTAAACTTGGAGAAATGTGAGGGATATAAGGCTAATCGTCGTGCTTAAACTATAAAATGTCCCTCTCCAGAGCAAAACTGTAGCCCTATTAATGCTTTACTAAAGAACAGTATATGGGATACCACAACAACATACATACATCAACATACATACATCTGTAATTGCAGGTGTAAATGTAAAAAGAACAAAAAAAGGGCCAAAAATCAGATTAAGGTGATGTAGCAATGACAATTTAAATACAACCGCTTTTGCTTTTATGACATATCCAAAAGGTAAATTCTTTGATCCAAATGTCAACAAAAAGCCCCACAACCACAATTTAAAACAGGGTTGAAACCGTTCCCTTTGACTGACAGAGAGATTAGGAAATCAAATTTAGAAGCGCTTTGTTACTATTAAAGTTTTGTTTCCATCAGCATTATTTATGAAGCACTGAGGTGAAACAACTCTGACTGGGTCTTGACGCCTTACATGTGTTTGTTTTGTGTATTAACAGTCATCTGTGATAAAAAAAAAAACTTGCCAAACAGTCCACTCGTTGGCCATAATTAATTCAATCTGCAGCCTTGTTTCAGCTTCATTTGATCCAACTGTCAAAACACACCCCACTACACCTCAGCAGTAGCCATATGGGTTTATAAGCTCCCCTGGTTTTTATGGATTGATTATGGTTTCCACAGCTAGTACAGCTACTGACCCAGCTCTCTCTCAGTGAGCGGTAGGTTCTGGTCAACCCAGTCCTCGGATCGGCTCAGTGCCAAGCCCATCCCACTGCCGACCATCTGGCCCATCCTGGTGCCCATGGCGGTGAGGATACCTCCGCTGACCGCTGCCCGGGTCAGCTCGACACCACCCATCATAGCCCCCACCACAGCATCTTTGGCCCCTGCTACCGACTGGTACATCATACCCACTGTGTCCGACACCACCTGAGGAAGAAGGAGAATAAGTCATGCTTGGAAGAGGAATGGCGGTGCTATTATGTATTTTCTACATAACTCCTATAAAACATTTGAGATGATTTGCTCTACAAGGAGCAGTTAACAGAGTAAGGCGAAGACACCCTTAGTGTTTTACACATAACTTACTATGACCATGGAAAGAGATTGCTGTCAAATCATCTTTATTTTCAGTGTGTGTTTGTGTGAGTATAAATGTTGCTATGGTTACTTGTCCTGTGATTCAACTTGCGGACCTCTTTAGAGGGCTAATGACTGGAGCCATGTTTGAAGTGTCTTGATACATGAATGAGTGTGATGAAAGTTACCATCACACACATTGTAATATGGGCTGTTACTCTGTAAAACAAGCTAGTGTGATAAAAGGTAAAGGATAAAAGCCTCATTTCTTACTGACCTTGTCTGCCGGTTGGTGAAGAATAGGCAGTTTCTCTTCCATCTTATCCAGTCCTTTCAAGGCGTACTCATTAACTGTGGCAACTGAATCAAGTACACAACAGAAATATACTCATAATAATGTTTACAGTACAGTGAGAATGGAAAGGGTTTTAAAGGTCCTATATAACGCTCATTTTCAGGTTTGCACTTGTATTTTGGGTTTTCAACAAGAACATGTTCACATGCTTTAATGTTTAAAAACACATACTGTCTGTCTGAGTATACCTATATTTACCCTATGTCTAAAACACTCTCTCTTCCAGCCCCCCCATGAAAATAAGTCAACTCTGATTGGTCAGCAGGTCCGTGTCTTACACATATACACTCCACTCTCAGCATCTCTGCACCGTCATTGCAGCCAGAGCATGACTTATGCAGCATTACAGCCTTTTCTAATTAAATATAGGCGCAGTTTCTGAATACAGGCATTTTTCCATGGTTTGAGTGTTTTGATACTATTACATTATTTCTAAAGCACCTTGACTTGCTTTATAATAATAATAATAAAAAAAGTATTTCACTTTCAATAATAGAGGACCTTTAATAATAGAGGATTAAACACGACACCTCCAGTAAACAAGCTGGAAATTCTATTCTTAGAAGAAACCTATTTTTATTCTTGTTGTATTTTAGCCCACAGGTAACAAGTGGACTTGAAATCAGTTTTCACACCTTCAGTGTGCAACAGGCTTGCAATAATCTTTTAAAGAGCGCCATCATTGCAAATATATTACATCATACTTTGCGCAGAGAGAAGAACTCACGTTGTGGATTTATAATGTCCAAAAGAGGTTTGGACCCCGTGGTGGCAGCTGCTCCCAGGGTTCGGACCCCACTCTCGGCCACATCCATCACTCCCTTCAGCAAGGGCACACTGTCTTTGGTGTTGCTGTAGGCGCTAGAAACCACCTCGCAGGCTGAACTGACCAGAGTCAAATTGCTCACCCTTGACACAACATTCTAGGACAAAAATAACAATTACAGTCACCGAAAAGATATTAAAAATGTGAAATAAAATTGTGTAAAGCTCCAAGTAAAGCTCTTTTCAGCACAGAGTTTCAGTATTCTGTTAGGGACAATGACTGATTCCCCATGGTGGCTTATCAAGCGTCAAATGAGTTCATAATATGCCTCGGCTTTGTAATATGTGTCATTTTGGGTCACAGTGCTACTCACCTGCTGGTCTCCATTAGCCGGTTCTGCTGCTGCACCTCCGGTCTCATTAGTCTTCCCGCTGTCTGCCATTGTGACTGCTGGATTCAATCTCTGACATGGAATATAGTGTCAGACACAGATATTCACCTCTGTATGCATGATGAAATATATCTCTCATACTCTTTTTTTAAGTGGTGGATATACTTTATCTTGCAGGAAAGAAGTGTCTTATGAATTGGGAAATCCCTGTCCTGTCGGGCAGCTTAAGACAATGGGCAGAAAGGCAACGCAACCATGATAAATTCATTTGTCAACACTATGACGCAATGAGGATGAAACTGCCCTTTAAAAAATAAAATGGTGCAGCCAAGCAAACACTTCAAGTCATGCCGCTATGTCAGAGTTGAAAGTTAGAAAAATGGATCATGATACATTTGGAGTTTATTTTTCTTTTGTTTACCTCCACAGCTATATTTGTTTTGCATTTTTTAAAAACTATATAGCATCTTAAAAATAATAGTCTTAAAACCAGAGGGTCATGAAAAGGGGGATTGATGAGGCCAATGTATGGTAGATCAAGGTGTAGCATAAACATGTGACTTGTACATTTAAACACATAATTATTGGTTTGACTTATAAATATAGTGACATCACCACAGAGGAACAACACACGACTTTACTGTTTCATGATTATCTCTTCGCAAAGGGAAACTTTTAGGTCAGAAGACTCACAAGACTTATTTCTTCTTTCGATTTACGCTAACTTCTACGTATGTTTACGGTATCCTAACAGAATAGTGGGTTCTTAAGGGGATAATTGCTATTGCTACGACATAAACGTAGTATAGACTCGATAAATGATGAGAAAGAAATCTGGGGATTCTGAAAATTGGTCTAATTTAAAATTATGGATTAGAGTCAAGAGCAAAGACATGAATAATGGTACGAATTATGGTCCAGCTGGGCACTTATGCTGGAGATTGATTGTTCACAAGCTCACATGAAGGCATCCACGAAAAATGGACTTTGAGATAATTCATATCAAGTGAAAATTATTAGGTGAAATATTGAGCAATACTGTCTACTGCTGTAAGATATTGCTTAAAATAAAAACTAGGCCAAAGGAATTACTCAAGAGAAATACTGCTTTAAGTGAAAACTACCCTATCCCATTAATACAATGAATTAATGCCTTAAATAAAAACTACATTTAGCCTTTTACTCAATTGGGTAAATAAAGATGACATAAACCCATAACTAGTTAAGTCAACTGTCCAATTTTATATTCAGTTGCTATTTTTCTTGAAGTGAGGAGGATAAACTGTATGTCAGCGCATGCTCAAGTTCACACAAGACTGATACGGATAAAATCCTCTATCATATACTGTATATACTGAAACTTACAACCATTTTTATTATTGATTAATCTGCTGATAATGTTGTCAATTAATACATTGAACTATAAAAATATCAGTAAATAGTATCAGAGTCCAATGTTTGGTCCAAAACCCCAAAATATTTGTATATCTTTTGTAGATCTAAAACAATTACTTTAATTAATTGATTGGTCGACGGAATATATATATATTTTTAACTCTAGTATTCAACTTTTTAACTCAACTATTTTGATAATAAATTAACTCCTTAAGTCATCTTTTAAGAAAATAATGACAATTATTCTCTGGTTACAGCTTATCAGTCGTGCTGGTTTGCTGCTTTTCTTTTCCTTATCTGATAATAAACTGAATATCTTTGGGTTCTTGGTTGTTGACGTAACCTTGGGTTTGAGGTTCTGAGAAATTCTGATAGTGAAAATAATTGCGATTTTTCACAATTTTCTGACATAGATCAAATCATTAATCACGATTAAATGAAAAACATGACAAAAAGATGCAAGTGAGAAAAGCAAAGAGGGATGATTGTTGGTGTTCCCAACATCTTTAGATAGCGCAGGGAGATGTCAGTGGACTCCACCCGTATTTACTGGCACACTGGTAGTTGACCGAGGTTAACCTGATGTATAGGGCGGACGGATCAAAGACGGACATGGTCTATGAGATAATACTGCTGAAGAAACACGCAGCAGTAGCCGAGGAGCTGTAACCTGTTGCCAACATGCAGTAAACGCTCAGGTAGAATAGGCTGAGGGAAGGAACTGTTGCCAGAGGGACAAGCCTCGTATCCTGAAAACTACACTGAAGAAAAGCAGCTCCATCAGTGGAAAAACATTTATATAGAACGACTGCGAACTGACTTCACAGATTCTTTGTAGATGTCAGGCTGAATAAAATTCTTGCTGAGATTTTCATGACCTGTGGTGCTCCAGACTCTGTGTGATTGCAAATTGCATTTGGTTGCAACAGCTTGGTTGAGAAACAGGTTTTATTTATGAGAGGCAGTTGATGACATCTTTCCTGGCTTTATTACAAAGCAAAGTCTGACACGATTCTCCCTGCTATCAAGTGTGAGATGAACCCGAGATAATTTTCAGAGACACACAATACGTGAAGAAGGCTGTTATGCAACACAATCTAAGCTGTTTTTGACTGAAATAATCATCTCACTGACAAGTGATTCCAGCAAAGCACTCCTGAAAAGGCTATCTGGCTTCTCCCTATTGCGTTATAAGACTGTTTGTCACATCTTTACAGTGTTGAGCCACATCATCCTCCTCCAGAGAAGGGAAAGCTCCAATGCTCCCGATGGAGTTTAAATGTTATGTCAGGGTTTTTCCCTGGCTCAAAATGAGGCGGAGGTGGTAATACCAAGGGTCACATAATGGAATTGATATTAATGGACAAGCTGGTATATCTCCAGAAAACTACTGCCATGTTGCTATAGGCAACAGCCTTGTAGTTGACAAAAGAGATCACTACTTCTAGTCAGTGGGTTAAAGAGGCATACAGCTGCCATTGATCCAAGAGACTACAGCTGCCTCTGATCTGACAGATCTACAGAATAAAGAAAAAAGAAAGAAAGACATAGAGTCAATTAATTAAGAGCTGGATTCTTAAAAGTGGATCTATCTTATATCTTAAATACTGTCAACCCAGGTCAGTGAGAGTAATTTGCATGGGCTGAAAAGCATTTAGTCAGAGCTCAACCTGGTCAGGACCCTTGAAGGGGTTACAAGATGATTACGGAGAAACAAAGGGAAAAGGGGGAAAAAATCCATTGCATAATATACTTGTGAAATATCAGAAAATCAGATTTCTTCAAGCCTCAAAAAGTCCCACAAATAAAATGAGTATAATTATAAATGTTCCCTTCAAGACCAGATGTCACAAAGTGCATCACAACACAAGGCAAAATAGCAAGTAGGAAAAAAGTAAAAGTATTTGAGAGGGGAAAAAACAAGTATGTGCTCACAGCTCATGTCCACACACTGGGTCATAAGTAGACATTGCTTTATTAAGGGGTCACTGTCTGGGGGGCTGAGCGGTTAATCAAATTTTATTTTTCAATTACCATTTTGGCTTCCAATGATTATGAAAACAAGAGATAAAAAGATTATTGTGCCTGATTCCATTTCACCACCATGCTCTCATTTCGCCTTGTGTTGTAAATTCAGCGCACAGCTTTCCTTCACAAGCCCACTGAGTTACTGATTGGAAAATGTTAAACATGGTGAACCGAAATGCTGAAAACATGTTGGAGTTTTCAGTAGGTTGTAAAATGCCTGCTGAGCACAATATTACATTAAGCGCATACACCGTATACAAAATGCTTTGTGTTGGCATTACTGGTATAATCTCTAGTCTCCGAAGAATCAGACCATTGTGGAAGAGCTTCAACAACTAAACGATTAGTTGTTACTACTAAATAAATTGCCAACTATTTTGATAATCATTAATTAATTAACAATTAATCTTTAATTAATTAATGAATCGTTAAACTTCCAACTTCTCAAATGTTAATATCTTCTGATGTCTTGACTCCTCTATGACAGGTGAACTGAATATCTTTGAGTTGAGTTGTCTGGACAAAACAAGACATTTGTGGATGTCACCCTAGGATTTGGGAAACACTATGCTGACATTTTTTTGAGCCAAACAACTAATCGATTAATCAAGAAGATGATCGACACATTAATTGATAAAGAAATAATTGATAGTTGCAGCCCTAATTGCGTAGCAAAAATAGAATTTCATCGCAGTAGTCTACATCAGGGTGTCTTCGATGTCTTTTAGGCCCCTTAGCTGAAAGAGAGAGCAGGGACACCCGACTACAAATCATCCACCCATCATCTTCAACCGCTCGTCCCTATGAGGGTCGCGGGGGGCTGGGGTCCCAGCTGACATTGGGCGTGGGGTAGGGTACACCATGGGCAGGACGCCAGTCTATCGCAGGGCACATCTCATCTCATCTTTAACCGCTTATCCGGGGTTGGGTCGCCGGGGCAGCGGCTTTAGCAGGGGACCCCAAACTTCCCTTTCCCGGGCCACATTAACCAGCTCTAACTGGGGGATCCCGAGGCGTTCACAGGCCAGTGTGGAGATATAATCTCTCCACATACATTTGCATATTAAATTGGGCCTAACAGCTAGGGTGGTAGTCTATACACAGAGCTTTTTTAATGGTGCATACAATTCTAAGATATTACAATAATCATTATTGACATATTCATATATTTATACATCATATGTTAATGTTGAACATATATTTGGAAGGCCCATTGAATCATTCAGCTCAATTGTATCTGTGCATGGCTACCTTGACTATACGCCATCAAGCCTTTCATCAAGGTTGTGTAAATGCATTTATTTCTATTTTCAGACACATCTTTTGAAAAAAAAAACATGTTGGAAATATTATGAGACAATTTGGCAGACCCCCTGCAGTAACTCTGAGGACCCCCTGTTGGAGATCTCTGGTCTACATGATAAATAATCAATCCTGCCGATTGGATGATTTCCAACCCCTTTAAGCGGCCATTGAACACAACACAGTCATCAATATGGCGCGCTGAATGATCCACAGCAGCTGTCATTTCTTCCAGTTAATGGTTGATGAACTTTGCCCCACATGAGAAACTAAAGACTTGTTGTAAACAAACTTCCGCAAACAACAACAACAACCCTCTTTTAACCGGCTGCCTCCGTATTTTTCATGACTTCTGTGCAATGTTTTCCTCGACGTTATCAAGCAAAGTAAGTAGAGTTTCATCAGCTCTCACAGGGAACGTTAGGTTAAGTTAGCTTAGTGTTAGTTAACCTACATGGTAGCTTAGCAACACGTCTTTGAGAAGTTGAGTTAAATACAGGACTGAGCTGTCAAATGAGTCACTGACCTCGCCGGCAGCCTGTTGCTCCTCTGTCCTGTCGCGACCTGCTGTCAAATGTCGGTCAATGGTCCACAACAAAGGTCCTCTTTCTCTTTCTCCCGGACAGTTGAGCTTTAGCACAGAGAAAGGCAGAAAGGCGGAGTGTGAGGGACTGTCTCATCAACTTTGAACCAATTAAATCACAGCACGGAAGTAAAAGTCACAGCTGTCACACCCCACATCATTTCATTTGTTACACACACACACACACACACACACACACACACACACACACACACACACACACACACACACATATATATATAAGGACCTTTTCAAAGATGTAAACATTCCCAATCAGTCCTAGTTTATTTCCTGTTGCTGTGTATGTGAATGACATCAACTAACAGGAAGTAACCAAGGCTGTTGCCTAGCAATGGAAATACAAATTCTAGTTTTCATTGCAAAATAAAGCTACAAAAATCATCATTAATAAACCATTAATAAACTCACTTTTTAGTCGCTTGAACATTTTGAAAATTCAGGGATCTAGATGATTGCATTACAATACAAACCATGTTGGTACCTATAATTTCTTCTATTCATTTTAATTTGTTGCATTTTTAAAATACAATTTAAGTTATGCTTTATTCCAGTGTGCCTTGCATGTATATTGAGATGTATTATAGTCATGTTTTCTATGACACAATATTGTAAATTATTTCCTTTTCAATTAATAAAAAACAAAAAACATCCCATATCAACCTTTCTGTTGGCCAACCAACCCACTTTTTAGTCGCTTGAACATTTTGAAAATTCAGGGATCTAGATGATTGCATTGCAATACAAACCATGTACAAAGCAAACATATAATCAACTTCTTCCTTATCTGTTCAAAATATAGGATTCCAGTTATAAGACCACTGGAAAAGAGAAGACTACTATTTTTTGATAAACCAAAGACTCAAACTACTGAAATCACTGTCTTTCTGTTAGAGGTGTTAACATCTGAAATATCTGTCCTGAAAATATTAAATCATGGTTTACTCTAGTGTGCCTGTACTGTGTGCCATGCATGTATGTTGAGAGGTATTATTGTCATGTTTTCTATGCCATGATAGTGTAAATTAATAAATTAATTAAAAATTAATTTTTCTGTTTTAAAGTGGGACTTTGTGGCCAATTTGTGGTGTTTTGAAACTAATTGAAACTAATGAAAGATCTCTTATCGAAGTTTATAAGGAGACAAAGGTGTTTGAGGACTCGTAGCACCTACAAGATAATTTAGATTCACTGTTATTATTTATTTATTTATTTATTTTCACCTATATTTTTTCTATTCACTTTAATTTGTTGCATTTTTAAAATACAATTTAAGTTATGCTTTTTATCCAGTGTGCCTTGCATGTATATTGAGATGTATTATAGTCATGTTTTCTATGACACAATATTGTAAATGATTTCCTTTTCAATGAATAAAAAAAAAAAACATCCCACATCTGGCCAAAAAACTTGCTGTGTGATCCATAATTCATATGTATTATGATAAATATAAATCAATTACATTATTCTCTCATTTTGTTTTGCCTGACTGGTAACAAACTCATTCTAGTGTGATGACTTCATAGACTAGATGAATCCATGTGTTTATTGGGCAGTAGTAGAAAGTAACTTAGCTAAACTTAACTAAGTGATTTCAATACTTCTTCCTACATTGATATTGGCAAATTAATAATGTGGCACATGCATCAAGCCAAGATCAAGTCTAAAAAATTGAGATTAAGATTAAAAAATAAATGAATAAAATAAAAAGCTATAATGCACACGTGGCCACATGTAACACATGAATGCTTTAACCTTTGTAACCTTTGTAACAAGGTGCAATGTCCATTTCCTATTGGAATTTTCTGGATCGTTCAGCCGCAGATTTGACTCAGTTATCAGGGAGCTGGTTCAGTTGTTATCTCGTGTGATAATAGGGGGTTGTTAGTTGTATATTTATGATATTCCTGTGTGCACTGATTTTTTGGAATAATCCCCTGTGGGGATTTTTAAACATTAAGTGTTGATTTTGGTCACAGTATAATTGGAGTTTTGTTATTACTCACTGTGTACATATGGATGTTAAATAAAAATGATTTAGCATGCTTTCACAATATTATCAATATAACACAGATGCCATTTAATGGATGCTGCAAATACGTTCCAGTTTAAAACTAGGTGCAATAAAATAAGAGGGGATCAGCCCCCCAGAAGGCTGGATTATTCACATAAGGGAGTGTTCACTGGAGGAACCGTGTGACCAGGGGGCAGAGGATTCAACTTGTGAACGAATGAGAGCCAGTCTGGGAATGGTGGAGCCAGGAACTGCCTTAGCAACATTCTGAACCAATCACAACAACTCAATGACTTTATTACGCTATAAATGCTTTGTGAAGGAGGGGCTTGGGGCTCTTTTCCGTCTCGGTGGTCACAGCAAAGATGCCTGTGACTTCTGACCTGAGAGCGAGACCCTGGCCAGGCTGAAGAGTCTTTGCTGTTGTTTTTATAATAAACTTTTTAAACTTGAAGAAGTACTCGACCGTTCCTTCAGTAAGAACACAACACTACTATATCAAAGGTCAATAATGAATCATCAAGCTTAACTTTAATTGTAACCCTCTCTATTTAGCATTTATCAGCTGCAATCCCCATAATAAAAGTATGACATCAAATTATAATGTAGTTGTAAGCAGATATAAGTGTTTATGAATGTATTTGTCAACAACTATAATTCCTCCTGTGAACCCTCTATAACTCATGTGTAAACAGTTAATGGATAACTGAAAATATTATAAATATGTCTTCCTGTTTTATGTGAATATTAACACCAAGTATGTATTAATAATACTTATAAATCATATGTATTATATGAGTTATATTTATTTCTATGTGTATTAATGTATTCAGAAATTCTTGTTCTTCGCTCTCCAGGTTAATGTGGAAACAAAAAAAGGCCATAAGATGCAACATGATGCTACGAGAAAGCTCCAGAAGAAATCTAGTAAGTGGACTTTATGTTACTAATGTTATGCGAAACTCTTACTCATTCATAAAAAATGTTACTTATCAATCATTGTGAGTACACCACTTATGGATGCTTCATATAACTTTGTTGAGAGATACATTAAGAAACACTTACAATGTCCTTTTATGCAACTGCATTATATTGTGTTATAAACTTTTTATTAGGTTTGCATAGAAAACAATTAAATACTTATTACTGGTGAATCAAATGTGATCCTAAATGCCATTGTGGGCCTTTCCCTACACTGTCTCATACTTTGTGCAGCCACATGTATGGGAGTCAGGCAACCATGTTAACTGCAATTGACATAGTATACCCTGAGAGGGCAGTCTTTACCCATTGAGTCAACTTTTTCTTCTGGAGCCTCACCCATACTGAGCTAGACATTCACATTTACATCCGTAAGATCTTTTTACTGCAGATGCACAACTCCAGAGCAGAGAGTCTATTTTGTATGAAATATTAAAGGATAACGTATTTAAAAATCCCCAGGAAATGAGGCATGAATTGTAAAGTAAGATGGACTGTAACAATAGCTGCATCCATTGTTGTACTCATTAAATAGTCTGGGCTGTGATACCTTTCTTCTTCATGTAGCATTCACATAATACTGTGTACTTTATTATTTTAAAGGTAACACATGGACTTCCCATGCTGGATGCTGTGCATCACCACCACCAGAACTCTATTAACTCTCCCTTTTCATTTAGAGAGGCTTTTAATTATTCAAGCCATTACCGTTTTATTATGCGTCCCTTGTTGTATGTATTTTCCCAAATGCCGGCATCAGGCTCCAGAGAAAAGAAACGGATTAGCTCTAATGTTGCTATCAGAAATTCAGTGAATAGGACCTGTTGTAGCTTTGTTTTGGCCGTATATAAAATCCAAGCTGCACTGGGACCACTTTATGTTGTAACACCAGACTGAGGCTGTGAGAGTTAACAGTTCAGAGTGAGAGAAAATAGGAAGATGTGGGAAACATGGGTGTGTTGTCTTGAACACAGCTATGTGACTCCATTGAATGCCCAAGCAATTTCAAACTCTGCATTTTGTATCTTTTAAAGTGGATGTATTGCGCTCAATTTCCGGTTCATACATGTAGTTTGGGTTTCTACTAGAACATGTTTATGCCTTAATGATAAAGAAACACAATTTTTTTTATACTGTCTGTCTGAATATACCATTATTCACCCTCTGTCTGAAACACTCCTTTTTAACACCTGTTTATTTAAGCACCCTTCCTAAAAAAACCCTAGTCTGCTCTGATCAGCCAGTGTTTCTGGGTCTTTCGCACCTGTGGCGTCTCTGCACCGTCATTGCAAGGACATGCATTGTGACACTTTCTACCTACTGATTGTTAAGTCATGACGTAGCGCCCTTTCAAAATACAATTTCCAGGCCCAAGCTGATCCAAGCCTCATATTTCTACAATGCGACAGTGCTGTGTTCCCCATTGCTTAAACAGATCTGAGTAAAAAAAACAAAAAAACAACATAATTGTCATTTTACAGCGCGCTTTCCTATTGATGAAGAGGTGCCTCACTGAAGAAAGAAGTGATCGTTGTTGTTCACAGGTCAATTGATAGCCCCATATATTTAGAATAGTTATGCCAGTCCTGGCAGCTTGTTTAAGGATACAGTTTCTGAATACGGGTTGTGTGCATTTTGTCGTGGATTGAACGTTTTGATACTCCAGTCTTTGTCAAGGTGGGTGAAAGAATTAAAAATGTAGCATTCAAAGCCTTTTCAAACACACACTGATCAGTTCAGCAGCCCAGGGATATTGCTAATCAATCGTACTTTTGTCAGCACACACACACACACACACACACACACACACACACACACACACACACACACACACACACACACACACACACACACACACACACACACACACACACACACACACACAATCCAGGCACACCAGTGCCACCACTCTCTCCTGCAAAAGAGTTGGCAACCAAGGCCCTGAAGGCTCTCATCTGTTCCCGCTTAACTCTTAACTCTGCTTCACTGGATCACTTGATTGAGGCCAAAATTGTTCTGGATATCGAGTAATTGAAGATTAGTAGATAACAGGAAAATCACTCGTCCCTTAGAGTAAAATGATCACTCCACTCTCCCACATCTCTCTCTTTGTCCTGCCTGAAGACATACCTTTCTTGATAACAGCAGTAAATTGGCAATTTGACCAGATTTTCATGGATGTAAGAGCCGTACCCACCAATTTTATTAATGTATATTTATTTTTAAGGTATGTTGTGCCTTTTCTACACTTAATAGAAGCACCTTCTTTCAAGTTATTTGGCCATAACAGAAATAAATACAAACTGCTGTACACATAGCAAAAATAGCACCAATAAATAGTGCAAAAAGAGTAGCTGCAATACCCTAGATTTGACAACATATGCAATGCAGTATAGCAGCACACATATTTGCATGCATTGAATACAGTAGCCATTACGACACCCCACATTGAAACCGTCAAATGATCAAAAACCACAACAAATTAAGCAACAAATGTTAAAAGGATCACCATGAAATCTTTAAAATGTTCAAATGCCAGGTGCAATTTAAATCTTTGAGTTGTGGAAGATTGTTTCAACAAGATGATATCCATCATCATCAAAGCACACTTTAGAAAAGACATGGTCTTTGCTAAGCAATGAAAGGGGCCCTACAATTACGCTCTAATGAAATCCATTTGCTCTGTTTGATGTTTACTATCAAACCACAAGTCTCAGGTGTACTGAGATCACACCACGAGCATTTCTTTGTCTCAACATTCGTTTTCCCTCCTGTTTCACCCTCTGTTCTTCATCTTCAGCGTCCTCGAAACTGTAGAAATTAGCTTCCATCGATTAATAGCTGACCAGATCTGCTTGGTTTCATCTGCACTACACCATTGATGAGATTCTTATTTCCAACATCCTGCAACACATTTCCGGAGGCTTGCAACACAAGGTATCAGTAACATACAACACAGCTACAAATCATCTGCAGGTTGAAACTTGATATGGACCTTTGCCCTTAATATAGTCTGCCCAATAACACATTAATAAGGCATAACCAAGGCTAGGATAATGCACCGGTAGTGTAAGAGAACTACTCCATCATGTTGAAATAATAAAGAGACAGGAGGTTGACCTTGAGGCACATGCTGGTAAGCGCAGCATTCATTTTTAACATTCTTTCCAATAGGAAGCATTGATGAGAATATCATGGTCTGAGGCTGCATTGAGACTAGGTTTGCAATAGTTTGACATTTTCGAAAATATGCTGTTTTGCTTTCTGGCTGATAGTTGGATGAGAAGAATGTTTGTATGGTGAATATGTAGCTGGAGACAACTGCAGCTAGCTTAGCATAAAGATTTGAAAGAGGGGTACAGGTCCTCTGTCAAACAGTAACAAAATCCACCCATCAGTGCTTCTCGAGCTTGCTAAACACCACATTATATCTTCTTTACTGTTTCTTAGGGGGTTATGTGCCAGACTATTTCTTGGCCTGGAGCGGTTGCGGGTAAACCAGTGGAAACTCTAGGAAGTTACTGGTCCTGGCCAAAGAAATAGTCTGGTACGTAGCCCTCTGAAAAACAGCAAATAGACATTTTTACACATGTTGTACTTAACATTTTAATTAGTGAGCTTTGGAGGAGCTGATAGGTGGATTTTGTTACCTTGAGATGGAGCCAGGCTGGCTGTTTCCCGCTGTTCAAAGTCTTTATGCTACATGCTAAGTTAACTGGCTGCTCGCTCTAGCTAAAAGAGAGCGCAGAGTGGTATCAATGTTCTCACCCAATAACACTGGGCACAGCCTTGAATGTTTTGTCTTAGGTTTATCTTTCCATCCTCAAAATCCTTCGTCAATTATGTGATGCAAGCATGCAGAGTGTATGAGAATTGAACATGGCAAGAAAGTATGTTAGTTCATAAAGTGGCATCCCAAAATGAAAGCTCATAAAAGTCATTAACTTCATGCATTAAACTTTTTGCGGGAGTAATGGCCTCTAATCTTTCAAGTAAAATTGCCCTGCGAGGAAAACTTAACTGGCTACAGACGTTTTATGACTGCTGTGCCTTCGGCTTAAAGGATATTGGAAAAGTGATTTGTGGGGAACCTCTAGCAGACCCTAAAAACACATAATCAAAGGGATTTGCAGCCCATGTCAGAGAACATTGTAAACGCCAGGTCACTGCATGCAACATACAAAATGAAAAGCAACAATAACAACAGGTAATCTCAACTTTACTTTCACAGAGAATCGTTATTTCCTCACTCTGTGTTTTATGACTTTCCATTGCTTTTTGAATACCAGCGGCTGCCTTTCTATTTCTCTGGGGTCTCTCTTGTTTATTTTGGAGAGCTTATTTCACCCCAGAGGCCCGACAACGGGTCAGCCGCCACAGAGGAGGTGGAGAGGAAACGTGGAAAGAGCCAACCGGCCATGAAATATTCATGCTTTTTTGGTGTTGTGATGGTATGAGTTTTGACAGTGATGGCACATTACTATGACCCTTCCCCAAACACAAGGCCTGATGTATTGCTATTTGTTGTGACTTGGAGGGGTGAGGCAAAGTGCATGCTTTTTCACCATACATAAGCTCTAAGCTTTGCTTGTGTCTTCTCTCCTCTCTGTGTGCAAAGGATATCTCAGAATGTTTGAGTATTGATCCTCGTCTCTCTCAGTATGTTCTTTTGTGCTTCTTTTATCCTTTCCCACTATTTTCTCCACAATATTATTGTCTTCAGATTTCTTCATAGCAAAGTATGCTATCTCCCCTCTCTGTCCTCTCTCCCCACTCCATCTCCCATCTCATTTCCTCTACCTTGTCATCTCTGCACCACATTCATAATGACAGATTGATGGCTGCCTCAGCTATACAGCTCGGTAATAATAAAGTCACCTAGATTGGTACCAACTCATTTACAACATACTGACTGTAAATTATTTGATATTTTTAGACTATTTCAATCTTGTAAACCAGACCTTAAATTTACTTTAGACTGTCAATTAAAATATCATCTTAAGGCCGAGTGCGTTCCCACAAACTAACAAATAACAGATTAAATTAAATAACAGTCATAAATATTTTGGATTAAGAAAAATTTAGGTTTGCTTGCTTGCAAATCCAAAAAAGCTTTGTGACACAACCGTTTTAACTTTACTATATACGTACTGTATCATGCTGAGATGAAGTAGAACGGTTCAAAATTGAGCTAACTGCCTTCATGTTTTGTTTGAATACTGGAGGAAAGGCCCACTGCCCAGACGGGGACTGCTGCGTTCAAGGTTAAGGTCATTTTCTCTATTTCATTTGATGAAGATTTTCACTATAAATGCTGCGCTATGCATAATCAAGTTTGATGGTATTTTTGTTAGCTTATTCCTAGTCTTAGTGTGCAACATCAGCTATAATTAACATTAACATATAAAATGCAGAGAAGAAAACACAGTACCTTGGCTAAGTAATTTAACTATACTTATTTTTCTTATCCACTACGCTAAATTAAAATTTTGCGTTAGATCAAACTGGCTTTTAAATGTTTGTCCCGCATTGATATCATTGGTGGAATGTAACTAAGTATATTTATTCAAGTACCTGACCCCGGATAAGCAGTTGAAGATTAGATGATATGTACATAAGTACAATTTTGAGATACTTAAGAATTTCCATTTCATGGTTCTTTTTACTTCTACTCTATTACATTTTGGAGGCATTTTATACTAATGAAGTTGTCATAGTCTTAAAGCAATATACAGTATGTTAAACGCTTATTACATGGCTGAGCTCCACTGCCTAAGTTGAGTCGTCAGAGCGACTGCTGAGCCTGTGAAGTCACTGCGTCTGATCACATGAACCCGGCACGCAGTCTGTGTCTTTGTATGCAGCTTGGTGAACCATGTGATTACTTTGGAGGGATGGAAAATGGTCACACTGGAGACTGAGGCATCTTTATTTTGCAGTCACATTTCAGCTGAATTGAAAGTTAGCAGACAAAAGCTCTTGCTGTGAAGAGTCCATCGAACTTTGGCATCAGCATATGCCTTCTTAACGCTACTAACACACACACACACACGCCGTTCTCCTCTCCTGCTTTCCTTTAGTGCCGCAGGGGGTTAGACAGCAGTGCTGCCCCTTTTCCCCATGTTGTTGGAAGATTAATAAGTGCATTCTCCATCAAAGGTTGTAATTTTTTTTGCGAAGCTTTCTCGCTTTTTCATGGCAGCTCTCCTCCTTTGTATTTGGCTCAGGTCTACTACTGCCTGCCTGTTCTGACACACTGAGTGGGATGAAAGGGAAACAGATAAACCCAACAAATACTTATTTATTTTCAGCACACAGACTTTGACAGGAGATGGCATGACGTAAAATATTTGGTTCAACATGATTCAAGGTTTCTATGTCTTAAATCAATTCTATGCAACAAAGCTGGAAACAGAATAATAAAGCTAATCTGGGGATTTAAAAAAAACTTTTGGAGAGCTGTTTAATATAAAAATAGAGTGCTGTCAGCAGTAGCTACACTGAGTCATTGTGGAAGTCCTTTGTCCCTTCCTGCATCTATCCTGTGACATATTCAGGAAAGGCAGCAATACAACCATGTACTAATGTACACATCAGGCTGAAAAGAAGCAAGTAAGAATTAATTTGGAGTCAAGTTTCTGTCCCTCTGATGAATGAAAGTGCAATATACACTCTCCTTTTAGCTCTGTTTTCAGTCTCCACCAACTTGTATCTTGCTTTTCAGATCCTAAAGCTAAATCCAATGTTCACCAGCTAGTTAATAACTTTGTCTGTCTGTCATGTGATGCAGATAGTGTATATATATCAAATATATTACTAGCTTATAACCACTAATGCAGGTTACATGTTAGCATAATTTTAATGTTATAGCCGTTTGAGATGGTGCTTTTAACTGCGATAAAAACATATGAGATTATCAAATTTTATATATAAAATATAAATCCACAGAGTAATTAGTAACTAGCTTATATACCAGACAAATCTGCCAAACCTAAATTTCATTTGTTCTGGCAGATAGGTCTGGCCCCTCTCCTATACAGATTTCCAGCCATCCTGGCGCTGTGCAGACCAATCACAACCACTTATTCCACATGAGATGGGTTCAAGACGATGACTGACAGTGCCAGAGCCCAGACTAATACACGTTAAGTTATATTTATATAACTTTTGAAAGAAGAAATTAAAAAAACTATTTTTCATCTTTTAAATAAAAAGTTTAATTCATAGGCAATAAAACACATCTTTGCTCAATTTGATACTCAGATACAACCTTAGCTTACGGTGGCTTACATTAGATAGATGTTGTTGAAATTGACACAAATGTCACTTGTGACCAAAGAGGTATCGCTTAAAGTGCAGTGCTTGAGTTACAATGTTTAGTTACAGTTAGGACTAACAGTGCAGTGCCGCAGCAGAGAGAGACAAAAAAAATGTCAGTTCTCTCTCTCTCTCTCTTTGTCTCTCTCTCTCTCTCTCCCTTACACACACAAACACACACACACACACACACACATACACACACACACACACACACACACACACACACACACACACACACACACACACACACACACACACACACACACACACACACACACACACACACACACACCTAAATCCCTCTGAAAAGAATGGACACATTTTACACTGCATATTGATTTTCTCTCTTGTCCCAGGCACTTAAAACTATCTTGTCCTTAGTGACTGCATGTTATGAAAAGACAGAACACCTTGTTTTAGATTATTATGCACACACACATACTGGTTTGTATGTGAGCGCGATTATGAGAGAGACAGAAATCAAATGTGCAGGGACAACACATCATTATTGCTCAGTTAGTGAATCGACTTTCCTCCGTTTTAACCACAGTCGGCCTGTACAAAGACTTTTTAGCAAGTCAACTCTGGACAGAGCAAACTTTCTTTTTAAGTTTTAATTGCGGATGCTACAATGTCACAGGCAGCATGGGATGATAACGTAAGCAGGATGAATAATGTTAATAAGTATTACAGTGCTGGTGCAGCCATATTTTTGGCTGTGTAAATGAAGATAAGGAGAAAAACAAAACAGCAAATAACAAGCAGAACAAAACAATGTCCTACAATAATATCAATGTCAGACAACAGTAGGCTATAAGCTCCTGAAGGCAACGTGTACAACAGCTGAAGACTGCTAAGAGGTCGCCTTTTAGAGCCTTTTGGCATTTCTTTCAAAATAAACATCCACAATTATATTAAAGAAGACATTCTTTGCAAACCTTTACTTATATAATACAATAATATTGCATTCAATAATATGTTCTTTGATTTAATCTTCAATAACATGATTCAGTGACAGCAAGGACCGTTTTGCACATTTCTCCCAAATCAGAAACCTCGTCATCTGTTCAGCAGATTGTATCAAAAAGGCGGTTAGATTGCTGACAGTAGCTTCATTAAGATAGTAAAGAGAGTGAGCTACACACACACACACGAGCCTTCAAGCTTATAGACGTCATTATTTCAGCAAATTAATTATTCATAACTCAAAGCTTAAAAGTGGCTTCGGCTCCTGGCAATTTAAAGACAAGGTCCAGTAGGTTTTAACTCCTTTAACACAGCAGCAACCATTATCCATTGACGGGGCTGTGAATGCTCTTCAGTATGGTCCTTTTGACACTCAGTCCTCTCCAGGCCATTTAGATTCCTATTTGGGGTCAATATGAGGAGGTACAGTGTTCACACACAAACCCTCAAAATGTCCTAAAGCAACAATTTGGATGTAATTGAGATTTAATTTTAATGAGACTAAATGATTCCTTTGTTAATTTAAGCTAAACGAGAAGACTCAAATGCAGAGAGATTAAACTCAGGGATGGAAACTGCAGCTGGCGAATAAAGTAACACCCCAAAAAATAATGTTTTGAAACTAGTATCATAAGACCATTGCTTGTGATCGATCTCATTGCTTGATGTATAATCACCTTGGCTGATTTGGCTCCGCCTCTTGGTACTTTCCAGATTGCCTAACCACCTGATTATGCAGAAGTTACAGCAAAAAAAGACTCAAATTTATGAGAAACTGCCTTGAATCCCCCTTGTGGTTCTACATTAACGTCAGAAGAGCTTGGGAGCATTTATAAACAGACTGCGGTTGGTCCTCAAGTTAGGCAATAAAGTTAACCCAGAGACATTGTCCTTTCTCTGGTCTGCGTCTCCCCTGGTGCGTGTTTGACCTCGTGTCTGACAAGATGACGCATTTTACATCTCATCTTGCCACCGTGAAATGTAGTCAACAGAAGGCAGGCAATGACTGGCTTGACTATAATATTTAGGGATTTATTTTTAGGGATCTTACAGCGCCAAATTAAACCCAATTACCCATTAATCAATTCCATTCCAGTCGTTGCATAATTCTGCTTCAGGTTTTGGCACTAACAGTCTTTAGGAGTCTCTTGCTGGTGACAGCAGGGAGCAGTGCTGGAGATGCTGTAGCTCACACAACCGCTAGAAGACAAACGCCGTGGTCCTCCCACCTTCCCAAAAGCTCCTGAGTGCAGCCCAGCGAGCAGGAACTATTTTTAATAAACCGATGAATGGGACTTTGCCCTGCGCTGGATCCTCAGCCTGGCTTTGACTGTGTGGAAGTGGGGAGCAAAAGCAGACAGAGGGACAGTATTTTCCTTCAGTGAGACCCGAGGTGGAAAAGACGCAGCAGTGACAGAGCAGCAGTCGTGCGCAGCGGCAAAATAGACCAACTATTGTGAGGAGGGAAGATTGATGAACACAAGCGGGCGAGCAACGAGAGCGGCAGATGTAATTTTCCAAACGTTGCAGCTGGTTTGGTGCCAGTGGTGTGCTGGATGGGTTATTATTGCGTTCTCCTTTTCATCATCAACTGCTTCCAGCGTTTCCAGATTACTTGGGGATCTCGGGCTGCTGTCTGTGAGGGAGTATTGCTGCAGGGACTAACGGGGAATGCCATGTGTCGTTGCGCGACATAGAAGCTCTCTGTGGGCTGTTTTGCACCGGGGACAGGTGGTGCCGTGTGTGTGTGAGAGAGTGTGTGTGTGCGCGTGTATGTGCGTGTGTGTGTATGCTTGTTGTGTGTGTTGAAAGTAGCAGAGGGGCACGGACACACAACCCCTAGGACAGTTGTCTTAGGGATGTCAGGCCGGCGTACGGGATCAGTTTTTGCCAGAGACAGGTGCGACGGGGAGGAGTAGTTTTCAAAGCCCCACACAGGATCTGGTAACGCACTAACGAGCCTCCTCTCTCCGATCACTCTCGGATTTTTTTTGTATCCAGCGGGACTCGCAATCGACTCATACTGCCGTTGCCCGGCGTCACCTTTCCCCAGATAATCAGAGGTAAGTGACCCGATCTGTCCGGTGTGGAGGTCTGAAGTGGGTGGTGGTGCGCTCTGGGGGCACATGCTCTGTCGCGCCTTGATGCTTTGGATAAATTGAATTGCCTCTGAGGAGACGACGGAATATAGTTTTTGGAACAGTTTAAAAATGACCAATAAACAATACCGAGCTGATCTGTAGTGCTTCGTATCTTGGCTTTACAGAAGGTTTCATTGTATAATTCTCAATTTCATACTGCGTAGCTTGCAGCCTCGCACAAAACAAGCAGCTCAGCTGTCCGGAGCCTGAAGAGGCGCTTCACCATCCATCTATTGATTGAATATCGACACGATTCAGATCCTGTCGATACCCAATCAATAGATGGATGCCCCAAGATCATTCGTAAGTGTACATTATGGTAACAGCCATAGTAACTGTCATAATGCCTCAGTGTCACTCACCCATCTTTTGATTAAACCTTTTTTTTTCTTTTTAATTTGAGACATGTGTGACTTCCCTTGCTGTGTCAGGAGGGATTTTGCCTTTTTGACATTAGCCTATTATTGAATTAGAGGGTAACTCGAAAACCTCATTTTCAAATCCAGTGATTTGCAGAACTGTGGAAGCAGAGACTGCATATATCTTCACCATGTGATTGGTAAAATGTGCCGCTCTCTTTGTGTCTTTGTCACTGTTTATAGTTGTGTGATTGTGTGTTATCTGCTTGCGGATGTGTATCTTCTACAGTCCTACCCGCTGGGCCCCTGGTGTCCAATGCTCCTGCCTTCAGGCTCTGCCATCCCTCCCTCCCTCTCCCTCTGCAGTAGCTGCTGTCTTTACAGTACATTGAGCTAGTTGGCTGGATAGTCTCAGAATCACATTTTTTTCACTTTTTGTGTGAGGACCGCTAACTCTCAATAGCTGGCTCCAAGTCGCCTAAAGTTTCTCCATTTGGGAGCTGCATGTTTTTGTTGTGGACCCTGTTTCAAATTCAAATTTCCTTTCAGCTGCCTTTTGTCCAATGGCAAGGTTTGTGGACTGGAAAGAGAGACAAGTAAGTGAAGTCCCAGAGGGTCAGAGCATTTCTATAATGAGCCCTATAGCGTCTGTGTGTGTGTGTGTGTGTGTGTGTGTGTGTGTGTGTGTGTGTGTGTGTGTGTGTGTGTGTGTGTGTGTGTGAGTGTGTGTGTGTGTGTCAGAGAGAGAGAGAGAGAGGGGGGAAAGAAGAGCAGGAGAAAGGCACATCTAAAGAAAGTAAGACAGTGCTCCTTGTCCAGTGCAAAGGTAGATACAGCCAAGGGAATACCAGCACCTCCACTAACCTTCCTGTCGCTCTGACTGTGTCAATCAGCCTTGGAGGACAAGAGCTTCTTTAATTCCCCTTCCTCCGAGCTGTCACACACGCTGACATCCAGTGCTCAGGGATGCTGCCACAGGTTACACAGTAACCCTTCCTCCCTGCTGCTCAGATTCTACACCAGGGGGTGATGTACTGCACCAGACTTTGTTTCAGACCTTTTTATTTTTATTTTACAGAAACAATAGTGCAAACAAGGAAGATACAGTCGGTGAAATGGAAGGAGTTAAGATGAAACATGAAAGGAGAGATGATCATAAACTAGATATTGTCTCTTCATCTGAGTGTTGCAGCTTCTTTGGCACGGAAGAGGAGGAGTAGTGCCCTCTTCTCTCATGAGCTGACATCACGCCACCAGTAATTACAGGAGAAGCGCTATCAGAGGAATGAATTAATAAACAACAGAGGAAATACATGTCTGACACAATCTCTGATCTTCTCATTGCACTGGATTTAGTTTGCATTTCTTCAAGGACTAAACACTTTGAGTTGAGAATAGAATCCTTTGCTGGTTATTAAAGTCATTTTTAGAAAGTTTAGAGAGAACATTTACACAGAAATAAAATGTGTATATATTTCCTCGTCAAGTTCAGCACAGGGTTATGAACAAGGTGCAGACACGTAAAATTATCAAGAGGCAGAGCTCGGAGCGGCTGCCTTGTTCATTTTACTGTAACTGCAGAAAAGTGTCTCTTAGTCCAAATTTAAAGGCACAGTCACACCTGCGAAAAGTTAACATTGGGGATTATGGGCCTCCTGTTCACTTTAATTCAATGCGAGCTAAGGGGAAAATGAAACATTCGCTTTGTTTAACTTTTGTTCAGCAAAGCTTCAAACAGTAGCAAAGTGTTTGTGGTTGACCCCGCTCGGCTGTCATTGGCTGAAGTTTTTTGAGTGAGCCAAACGTTGATCGGCTGTGACTAACCAGCCTGTATGTGACCATTATGACTGTAACCAACGATTATTTTTTCATTCATTCATTCATCTTCAACCGCTTATCCCGGGGTCGGGGTCGCGGGGGGTGCTGGAGCCAATCCCAGCTGACATCGAGCGTGAGGTGGGGTACACCCTGGACAGGACGCCAGTCTATCGCAGGGCACATAGAGACGAACAGAGACAGACAACCATTCACACCTACGGGCGATTTAGAGTCATCATTTAACCGCGCATATCTTTTGGATTGTGGGAGGAAACCGGAGAACCCCGGAGAAAACCAATGCAGACACGGGGAGAACATGCAAACTCCACACAGAAAGGCCCAGGCCGGGATGCGAACCTCTATAACCTTCTTGCGGTGAGGCAACCACCACCGTGTAGCCAATTAATCTGTTAAGGAAAAAATATCGAGTACTGAAATGTTTTCTCCACAACGTAAATATATTCAATTACCTCTCATAGGAAGAGTAGAGAAATCAGAAAATATTCAAATTTAGGAAGCTGGAACCAGATCATTTTTAACTTTGTTTTCTTTAAAAATGACTCAAACTGATCAATCCGTTATTAATATAGTCGGCGATTCATTTAATACCGTTTTTTTTTGCAGCTCTAGTGACCGTGCCCTAATAGTGTCTTTAAAGTCACTTTAGTTTTGATGATATAAAAGGATTTTATAATACGTTGAGTTGAGTTTTTTTCTGCAGCCATGGGAGAATGGTCCTTGTATAAATAACCAGACTGTAGGAAGTCTAACTCCGGCCAAAAGAAATTACTCAGCAGGGGGCAAGATTGCACAGGCATGTAAGGCAAACATAAGGAAAGCAATCGAAGGAACAGTGTACCTGATGTTAGAGCTGATGTCCAGAACACTAAAAGTGATTAGTGGAGAAACCCCAACAGGGAAAAAAAGCAATAGTTGCAAGTAAAAGCCTTATATACTCTACGAGCAGGATTGTGTGTCAATGGAGAATTCAGATAACAAGGCTAAATGTGTGCCCACGAAACCAGACGGGGGGTTTGTGCCGTTCCAAGCTCCCAGTGCTGATGTCAGTTTCTGGCGATGTTTTCTCCGTCCCAAGTGCTTCTCCTCGCAGCTTTAACAAACTGCTCACTGGAGCTTGGCTAATCCTTGGCTAGCAGTGCCCAGCTATTTATTATGAAGTTAGTTAATTTAGGGAAATCTGCAACATCTCACCCTACACACATGCATTTCAAAGATCCCTGCCGTCTTTACTGTGAAGTCTGAATGGCCAATTAGTCTGAAGAATTGTTTGTGTTTGTTTGATTGTGTGTGTGTGTGTGTGTGTGTGTGGTTTTGTGTGTGTGTGTGGTTTTGTGCTTGTGTGTGTGTGTGTGTGCGCGTGTGTGTGCGCGTGTGTGTGCGCGTGTGTGTGTGCTGGTTATTGAAAAAAGAGAAAGAAAGAGTGAGAGTTTGCCTATGTCTATCAAAGAGAAACATAAGGCACACTGTTTGTCACGTTGTGTCTGTTTGCCTTCCTGTCTTGTATGGACTTTGTGTGTGTTCATGTGTGCGAGTCAGTCTGTCTGTGCTCTATACAAGTGTGATTCAGCACTGTCCAGCCTCGGTTGAATGGGTGCCCTGTTTGTGCCTCGATTCTGACGCCAACAGCCGCTCTGCAGCCCTTGCCTCGGAGCAAGTGTTGTGCCCTATGTGCTTAAGTAACAGGTGCCTTTACACAATGGCTTTTCACTCTTTCCCACCTCCCCCGCTGCACCGGCTGGAGATTGTGACACCTGTGGGCTCAGGGCAGCTCCAACTTGGAAATATAAATCGTGGATTAGTCATACAAAACTTGTTTTCCAAGGCAAGTTCAGACCCCATATACCTCGTCAAATTGTGTTTTTGTCGTGATTGTAGAACATTTGTAGAAACCTGGAATCAACAGTAAGATGTAGTGGGTGAGAATGGGGACATCACTGGGGTTCTCTTATCAGAAAACCTTCTTCAACCCTCCCTATAATCTAAGTCGTGGCCTTTCCTTATCCTGTACCTACACTTAAAGGGGCACTCCGCTGATTTTGCACATTTTATCCCATCATGAGTACTAGGGCTCGACCGATATGTATTTTTTAGGGCCGATACCGATTTTCTTTTTTCAGATATTTAGAGGCGATACTGCTTTTGTTCCTTCACTTTACATCATAAAAATGACACAATGATGAACAATGTTCCAACTCTCAATTTACAAAAAAAGGGAACATTTATTGAACTTAAAAAAGGCATCTTCAGCAACACGGAGTCGCCTTTGGATGCTTGTCTATAAATAATGCCGTGAAAAAACTATCGACGAACGCAGAAGTCTGCATTGGCCGATACTGATACACCTAAAAAACGCAAATATCGCCTGATAATATCGACTTGCCTATTGTCTATCACTGATTAGTACTATTCAGCCTGTGAAAAACTGTCTTCTGGGCGTCTGGAGGGAGCTGTCTGAAGTTTGAAAGATAAACCCTGATGATGTCATCTCGTTTATCTCTGATTTAACTGAAAGCCTGTGTTTCAAACTGAATGAGTGGAGTTTGAAAAAAGTGGGCCTTTAAGAAACAGGGAGTGTCTGATGAAAGACGCTATTTTCTCCAGTGTTTCTGAAGATCGAAAAAAAAACTTCCTCACTTACTGTGTTGGGTGATAAACTATCATGCAAATAGTTTGTGTTTTAAAGTCTGTCTCTCTGATTTCTCCCTCCACCCCAATGCAATAGAGATCATATAGAAATGTATATGTGTTGCCAAAAGAAGAAAGAATTACCTTTTAACTATGGCTTGTCTTTTGAGTAGCAGTGCCGCTGTTACTTTTGATAATCAACACGCTGTCAACAGATTTCTGCAGGACTATATTGTTGATAGAAAGTCTCCAATGAAAACAGCGCATACTTCAAGTTTCTCCTTGGCAAGAATGAGTCATTAGGGTAAACATTTGATTTGAATTACATCTCAATATTTCACCAAATGCATGTGCATGAACACCTGTGTTGCCTTTCGTCTCTCCTGAGCCTGTCCAGTCTGTCTTGGATTGCTCTGGGTTTATGCCAAACTAAGGCGGAGAGTTGTCGCCATCTACATCAGTCTACTCTGAGACTGACAGACTGATAGGAAATTCTGTTGAGCTGCTGAGTCTTCGGGCTCGTGCTAAACCTTTTTTTTTCTCCGTCAGTCTCTCTTAAGCATTCCTCCTGCTTGTTTTCATTCGCACATTCTGCACCCATACCGCTGCTCCCCTCATTACCTCTCTTCTCCTGTTTCTCCCCCCTCCTGTCCTTCGCTTTCCTTTCCTGCGCTTTCTTCCCTCCTCCCTCTCTCCGTCTCCTCTGGACCTTGATGTCAAGGCCTCTCAGGCAGTGTGGTCTCTGTCTGCAGGCTGTCAGGGCAGGGACACTGCCCACTGGGACTCTGAATGGGACAAATTGACCGTAACAATGTTCCCACTTAGCATGTGGAGCTGGGAGAAAGAGAAGGTGAAAAGGAGGGCCTGATGATTGAGGGGAAGGCCAGCACATTGGGGGAGAGGGGTAGAGAGAGAGGGAGAGCCGGACAGCTCTTTGAAATGTATGAATTTAAGACTCACATTAAATCACACACCTCGTCTCTTTAAATCCTCACCTTATATTTTTTCTCTCATGTGCACTCACACATACACTTTAGGCTGGTCTTGTTGTTATCCGCCCAAGGGTAGTGCTCGGGTTGCCATAGCAGCAGGATAAACATGTTTAGCTGTGACCCTGCAAGCCCTCTCTCTCTCTCTCACACACACACACACACACACACACACACCTCATTCTCAAGGCCCAGATGCCTTCTAGGGGGGTTCGTCGCGCATGGCAGTTTGATCCATACTAAGGTGCTACCACTGCCTCACAAAGGGTCAAGGATCATCCAGCCCCCATTAAAATGCAATAAGGGCTATAGCCCAACGGGTCCACCTCCGCCATTTAATCACACACCGCTGCTCCCCCATCATCTGCTCTCTCCCTTTTATCTTTTAATCACTTGTTTTTCCAGCCCTGTCTTCCTTTCACTCTCATCTCTTCATGGCTTTTATACATCCAGTGCAATGCCAAGGCAGCCAGAACAGATGAGAGAGTTCAAAGAAGGAAGCCCAATGTAGTCAATAATAAGCGCTCTTTCATTTTCCTTTAAAAAAAATCTCTCTCTTATGGTTTCTCTCATTGGCAGCCACAGGCTCATCTCTCCTCAGACTTTTAGTCTATGATTTCACATTTTTTTTTGTCTATGCCCTTTAACTGTGACAGAATGTCTTGGAGAAGTTGGAGCGATATCATGTTGTGTAAGCCTGAGGTGGCACAGTATGACAGGAACAAAGAATGCAGCTGCTATCACCAAAGGCCAAGTGGCTGTTGAATAAAGATGCTTCCCGTTGGTAAAACTGGCATTCCATGTAGGCTTATTGTACCTCCACAGGGGGAGTGTGTGTGTGTGTGTGTGTGTATTTGTGTGTGTGTGTGTGTGTGTGTGTGTGTATGTGTGTGTGTGTGTGTGTGTGTGTGTGTGTGTGTGTGTGTGTGTGTGTGTGTGTGTGTGTGTGTGTGTGTGTGTGTGTGTGTGTGTGTGTGTGTGTGTGTGTGTGTGTGTGTGTGTGTGTGTGTGTGTGTGTGTGTGTGTGTGTGTGTGTGTGTGTGTGCGTGCACACGTGTGCATGCACGTTCTATATCTGAACAAGGTAGACACTGGGAGTTCTTCCATTCTCTGCAGCAGTGAAAAAAAGACATTTCAATAATTTCAATTCCATCCTGCTGGCAGCGGACCATGAGTGATACTGTGGGAAAAGACGGGCAGACATGACAGAGACGGGCACCAACTTTTACTCCCTAGACACGGAAAAACAGTGTGTGTGTGAGCTGATTTTTTTTCACGGCCTGTTTGTTTGTCATTAAGCCACATTCACATAGCCTTCCTCCCTTCTCTCTCTGTCACACACACACACACACACACACACACACACACACACACAGACACACACCTACGTGTCTCTCGGTTGCACTCGTATGAGGTCTTGGTGTCAGCCCCAGTTTGTTGACGAGAGGAGACTAATGAGGGGCCATGGTCAGGAAAGGAGCGGACAGGCCGGTCCCATATACTACCCGGAACACATGAGCACACACTGGCACATTGAGGCGCACACTTGCATATTCCCAGACATACACACACACACACACACACACACACACACACACACACACACACACACACACACACACACACACACACACACACACACACACAAACACTCGCAGCTGAATAACAAGCCACCAGAACCCTAAGCCTGGAGCAGCATATTCAGCACCAGCCACACTGCAATTATATGATTTTTCTTCTCTGACATGATAAAAATAACAACACTTATTTTTATTACCGCATTCAAAGACACACTTTGCGCATCTCTTCGGTTTTATTTCCCATGCCAGGTTGCTATGATCACTAAGCAGATAACTAATAAGACTCAGTTTAACTGCTGTGTGGTGGGAGATATTGCGTAGGGGATGCAGGTCACACACATCCTGAATCATTTCCTGCATCAACCCAGCGTGAATCCGAAGAAACCATGCCCTCTGGGCCAGACTGGTATTATCCTGCTGCTGTTTTTATAGCTGATTCATTTCTTAGGGGAACTTCCAGCCCAAATGGCTCTATCCCGTATTTTATGGTCGCAGAGAAGCTGCAAAAATAAAATGAGAATGTTCTCACCGGCTTTGTCTGTTACTGCTGTTGACAGAATTGTTTACTGCAGCTGCAGCCTCAGCTATTGTTGCTGTGGTCTCTGCTCATCTTATTAGTGTTCAGGTTTTACGTTTGTGCTTTTCTTTATTTTCTGTCAAATATATAATGTTACAATGTCAGATGTTCAAATTAAACATGACCAAAACTTGAAATAGTGAGGAAAATGTATGTTAAAAGTAATCCCTTTAAGCTAAAAACCTCAGATTTAAGACCAATTTTTTCTCTACTCTTAGCTCAAGCTTACATCCACCTGTGCTGGATTTCTTTATTTGGTACTATTAACTCCATGTTACTGCAGTGTTTAAATTACACACACTGCTGCATGTCTTGACATGCTTACATCAAGGAAACCTGTTATCTTGGTTGTTGATGTTGACATTTACTTTCCAATTTCTTATCCCATTCCTTCTGTAAAAGTCAGATTGTGTAGTTTGTTGGTTTAGAAGCCCTGATAGGGGACTTTCACAGTGGAAAGTGCTGGTATACTCTGTTACAGTCAATCCCTGTCTGCAATGGATGGTACAGAGACATCAAGATTGCAGGTGTGGCAGACTCAAAAATGCTGATGAATAAGAGCAGAATGGGCTTTTTGGGAGGTCAGCTTAAAGGGGCAGGCGCTAAAACAGAGCGTTTCAGACAAATAGAAATACCGGTTCAGCAGCAATGGGCAGAATGAGAAAAATAAAGCGTTTTTTGGACATTAAAGCATGTAAACATGTTCTAATAGAAACAAAAAACACAAGTATGAACCTGAAAATGAGAATAATATGTCCCCTTTAAACAACACAAATGTAAATGTCTGCTTATGTTGCTGCCAAGCAACCACTTGTTTTGTGCTTTGAGGTAATTAACAGTTTAATGTGTTCAGTGACCTAGGGGAGTAAGTCATGCTGAAAAAAGAACAAAAGAAAACTCTTGCTCACTGGCACTGTGTGTGGGGCAGTTGGCGAAGTGGAGGGACGGAGCAGAGACTGCGACCTGCTGTCTCTCTTCACTCTGTGATGGTGAAGTGGCGAGGAGCGGGTGAGGCAAAGAAGGGGCAGCGACATGTTGGCGGTTGATGGGTGAAGCTGAACTGTAAGATAATGGGGAAAGGTAGTGAGGCATCGAGCAGACAGAAGAAAAGAGAGGTAGAAAGTTCTTGAGAAGATGCTTGTTCAGCCTCTGTTGCTGTTGGAAAGTGGAAGGAAAGTGGGTCCTTCAACGTACTCGCCTAAATTAACGGCTCAGAAGCACCAATTAATGTACAGCCTCGCTGTTGGTTTCTGCTGTGCCGAATCAAAGAAGGCTTGCTGTGCAGTGCGTCTGCTCATCTCCTAAGCATGTGTGCATGCAATTACATACACACTAGTGCCCGACACACACAAAAGGGATTTTCGCCAAGAAACCAATGAGTGAGACATGAGATGAAAGTATAACATAGAGCTAAAAGCTGAATGTCAAGGTTAAAGAACAAAAGGATGGTGATTGGGGCTTTGGTGAAGGGATGAGGGGATGAGGGCATGATGAGATGAAATAAGGAGAGGAGGAGGAAGAGGAGCACAGAGTCTGTTTTCTGAGGGCGGGAATCACAGAATCAGACCCAGGACCCATCTGGAGGCAACAGGTCTGGTGACAGCAGGCGGATTCCCAATCCAAGTATCCCAGCCGCGGGTGACAGCCAGGGTCTCCCCTTGTCCAAGACCCCTGGAGACCCAGTCAATCCCCCAGCAATCTGTACCCTGGTACTTTCCACTTCAATATGACAGATAGGCATGTTTGTTATGGTGAGTTATGGATTATAATTGGTCAAATTGAAAGTGGATGGCTGATATTAGCGCTGTTGTCAGAGATGAGTGGATTCTGTGAGGATGGTAGAGAGTCTGTATACTGAGGAGTTATGTTGAAATGATAGAAGGGATTTAAGCTCCTTCACAGCAAATCTGTTAATGCAATACATTATGTCCCAGCCTGAATTCATTAACATTAATTTTACTCGATACAAGCAGTGGTAACAATAGCAGTCACAAACCAATAAGCTACAAAAGCAAAAATAATTGATATCCTACACACATAACAGCTACTTCTAAAGCCTGCGTGCTGTTACAATAGAGCTGTTGATTGGCAAGTCCTCTGTGCCGGGGTTTTCTGTGGGTGCTGTGCATTCAGAATACCATAGCTAGCGTGTTCACAGTAGCTAGTGGGTCATTCGTATTTGCATGTAAATGTTTTTCACCCCTTGGCTTGACTGGTGGGACAATCAGAATGGCTCTCTGTCTGCATCACTAAGAGTGAGGCTGCAATGACTGACTGTGACATTCAGAGCTCAGGCCAGGCTTCACCCTTTGCTTTCACTCGCTCGTTCGCTCACACGTTCGTTTCTGTGGGAAGGAGCGAGACAAAAGACAGGAAATAGTGTTTTTTTTACGCGTTGATGTGATATCTCGTCAGTAGATCTTTTAGAGTGTATTCACAGGCCCGTTCTTAACGGCTTGATTTGAACATGAGAATCAGACCATGTCGTCCCACGTCCTCCTACCTCATCATCCAGCCCCCACCAATGCCTCAGCTCTGCCATCTCCATCGTCCTATGGCGCCACTGAGATGGACACTTGCAAGGCTTTTCTTGCTTGGTCCGCGTGACACATACAGGCGCTGGCACACAGACACACACACCTCCCACATGGCGATGATGGATGCATGTGCAAACGCGTATCTGCACAACGGAGGAGTGTTTGTGCTTGACTCATGTAGCACATCCTAGGGTTTGGCAGTCTGTCAGACATTTATCGGCCTCTGTCATCAAATGAAACATGGTCCTTCAGGTCTCTGAGCTAGCTTGGGTTCGCTACTTGCTGAGCTAGGTGGGTAGAGGAGGCATTGGGTACAATAGTTCAGCGAGGAAGTGAGCGAACTAGTGAATGACTGAAGAATCAAAATACTTCCTTACTGGTGGAATGTGTGTTTATGCTATAATATGTTCATTGAACTGACATTATTTTAAACATGTCTTGTTGTTTAGACAACCACAATGCTCCACTGTTGAATAATTCTTCTCTGTTTGGTGCTCATTCGCTGTATACTTCCCAACTCTCACAAAGGCGCAATGTTGGGCGTCTTTGTCTGAGTATGTGAGCATGTCTCTGCCAATGTGGGAAGCTGCGCGGGTATAAACAGTGTAAATAAACACACAAAAACTATTTTTAAAGTTTCCTTTTTACAGTTTATGCTAGTGTGTGTTTGATATGACAACACTTCAAACATTTTTCTAATCCTCCTCCTTGACCTTTGAGCGCTCAGTTGTTTTATTCCCAATTATAGGATGTAACTGTACGGTTTGTGTGCTGCTAAACGGTAAAATTGGCTTGTTGCTGTCATTATGTGCTTTACTTCACTGTAGAAGCTGCTCTTTGAAATGTGATATGAGTTGCTGTGGCACTTTATGGACTTAAAATGTCTGGATTTTTAATCATGAAAAATGTTAAAGTGTTGGTTCTAGTTTCCTTGTCACTGGGCTCATAGTGTACATAGTGTCCTTTGACTCCTCATTAGTAACACGTCTCTCAACAATGTGACCCAGTCCTTACCTGGCGACATCATCACTGTGCTGCCTCGACACCCTGTTGTGCGCATCAACACGCGACTCACTTGTTACCTGCTGTGGCTGCTTTAACCTTTTCAACAATTATCCGCTTGCTCCTTATAAATAGCCCTGCTTGTTCTGTCTGTTTCATTTCAAACCCAGCCATGCTCTCCCCTGGCTCTCTGCAACAGCAGTACAGAGAAACTTGATCCCAGAGTCTAAACTGTAATAAACAAGACAGAAAATGCCTGAGAACCAGCTCTTGTAGATCTGAGATATGTCATGGACCATGAAACATTTAGGGTGCTGTCACAACGCATTGGCTGTGTTTTTAAAAAAATTTTTTTTTAGAGTAGCCATAAAAACCATGCTTCTGCTCTAATAGCAAGTAATCCGAGGCCCAGGCCAAAGCAACTCAAATAAGAAACATGCAGCCAGTGAATAAGCTTTTAGATAAGATCAGCATGCTGCTAACTCGTTATGGAGAATTTCTTTCCTACTCAATTTTTACGTTATTGATGTCTCTCATTGAGAACGTTTTCATTGTTCTACCCTGAGGAGCGAGCCGAGTGCTCACAGAAAGACTAGTGTGCACTACTACTGCCAAATGTTAAAGATGACAGTTATTCTTGAGTGAGGTTTTTTAATTTTTCATCGTCTGCCTGTAGACAGCATTGCTCTGGACACTCTTTATTTTTCTTTTATTTTTTTGGTTTCTCTCTCTCTCTCTCTCGCTCTCTCTCTCTCTCTCTCTCTCTCTCTCTCTCTCTTTTCTTCTCTTTACCTGGCAAAGATATTGTCTCTGCTGTCATCAGCACCATCAACGGCCACAACAAAGTAACTTTGAAGCTCTGCGGGGCTTAGGCTGTAACAGGAGGTTGGCTCCAGGCTCACACTATAATGGAGGGAAGGCTCAGGGGCTCCACTGTTTGCTCTTTAGTACAGATTTTTGTCCTCTTTCATAAGATACAGCTCTAAAGACATCTGAACCAATTACTCTGTCTATCTGTTTGTCTATCTTTCTCATCTCTGTGTTGCCAGGCTCTGACATTAAAGGTGAGGTCCACAAACGCATTGCCATTGGATCATAACTATACAGGATAAATGATGCTAAAGTGGTGAATGCACTGCAATAAAATCCTCTCTCTCTGGGGCTATTTTCAAGACCGAGGTAGCAACTGCTGGAAGCTCAGTATTTATTGCTGTCTCTTCTGTTAATTGGATGCATTATGTTCCTTTCCTTTGCCGCTTTTCAAATCTTAATCAGATGGTTAATTTACAGTCTTGCAGGCTTTAACAGCTGGCTCTGAACATCTTCATCTTCATCTCTTCGTCTTCTGTGTGTGTCTCCATGGTTTCCTTGGTTTGTATAGTAGACAAGCGGGCAGGGTTTTGTGTGCCCCTGCCTGTGTGTGAAGGTAGGTGGGTAGGTTAATATAACAGTGTCTTCTGCCTGGTCTGGCATTAATTCAGTGAGGCCAGTAAAAATGTGATGGGGATTATTTGTCTGGCAGTCAGCCCACAGAAGAAAAGACCAAGCCACTGCAAGGACCCTTCATTAATATAATAACACTCCTCGGTTTGAACAGATAAAATGCTTCACACTCTTTATGTTACCCATGCACGCACACATATACAGCTGCCTCCATGGCCACCTCCTTTTTATTTTTCTATTTGTCATTTTTGTAAAATTCACAAAAATGCAAAGCTGATTCTGCTCTCAGCCGTCACTTCTCCTTGTGTTTTCAGGCCATCAGCTCAGCATTTCCTTGCCATTGTCAAGTCGGTTCCTCTGTGCTGATAAGGAGTAATTACTAGTGTGGCAGTTGACTTGCTTCTTCCTTGAGAGTTACCATCCGGGCTGAAGCAGGCTTTGAGACTCTTTTTGTTCCAGTGAAAAGTCTACATCAATATCTTTGTCTGGAGGTGGGGGAGATTTCGTTTGCATCTGATAATCCCTTTTCACTCCTGAAATTAGTTTCTCTCTCTTGAGGCTAACGCGCAGAAGCAAAATTACAAATGAGCCAGGATTACAAATGTAAAAGTGTGAAACAGAACAGATAGGGAAATGAGTGGAACAAGTGTGTGTGTTTGGCTGTACATGTGCCTGAGTGTTTGTGTGTTTGTGGAGGAGGCCTCTCTGCTAGCAATCAAGGACTCTTGCAGGGATACTCACCGATTGAACTGAATAGATTCCTGGATAGTGGATACAGGAGGAGGGGTGTGTGGAGTGGCAGCCGGACGACTCATCAGTCATCACCACATACACAAAACACACACACACGCACGCACGCACGCACGCACGCACGCACACACGCACGCACACACACACACACACACACACACACACACACACACACAGATGCTGGCTCAGTGGCTCATTAATGCACCTTAGCACCACTGGCTACAACAGGCACAGAGCCAACCCCAAAAACAGCTAAGAGGTGATGCACACTACGGGCCACCCTGGGCTGAGTAGAGGGGCGAAGCTGAGCCTCTGGCAAGTTTTAGGTATCGCTCATTTGTATCCACAAACAGAGAGAGAGAGAGCGAGAGAGAGAGAGAGAGAGAGAGACCGATGGATCTGAATAAAGAAACAAAAGCATACAAACATGCACACACATCATGGGCACTTGCATACACACAACCAGGCGTAAAAGCAGCTCAACTGATTTGTTCACAGAGGACCTGATATTTTGTTAGTCTTAAGGCTTAGGAGTGTCCATGTAAGTGGATTTAGTGATAAATCTTAAAGCAGAACACTCTCCCCGAGCCAGCGCTGTATTTTGGTGAACTAGTTCTCCTTCATGTGAGTACCAGGGGACACAGACACACAGGGGAGACTGGTTATAGAAATAGGTTTTATTCATAAACACATCTCCTGCCTCATGGAAATGTACTATGTGTGTGTGTGTGTGTGTGTGTGTGTGTGTGTGTGTGTGTGTGTGTGTGTGTGTGTGTGTGTGTGTGTGTGTGTGTGTGTGTGTGTGTGTGTGTGTGTGTGTGTGTGTGTGTGTGTGTGTGTGTTTGTAGGTGTTTACCAGAGCTCTTTTTCAACCCCCCACGACAGCTTGCATCAGCATGATTATCAGGAGTGCAATATTGATTTTGTAAAAGCGGTACCAGGGGCAAAATATTGTTATTTAGTCTGTGTATACATCAGGACATTTAGTTATTGTTGTCAGGCGAATCAGTAGCCTTGCTCAGAGTGGGGTTGCTTATTTTTTCAGGCTCAGCGAGTCTACAGCCAAGGCAGCTAGTTTCTCTTCCAAGGCCTCCTGAGAGTCGACCCTGAGGACCTGGGCTAATTCTTCTGCATCACATTACCATTCTCATTAATGTGACTGATTATACACTTGGAAAGAGTGGGCCACAGTCATGAGCCAACCAGCCAAATTGTTTGCTGGCACACAAGTGTGAAAAATCAGAATGCCCACTCGTGTTGAGTCATTTGTGTCTTAGATCATTCTGACGGCTGTGCACAGACCTTTGACATCTCATTCGCTGTCAGAAATGGATTTCCATCTTATTTAGACGGTGATTTAGTATGTGAGGCTGAGTGTCTTTGTGCTTGTGTGCTGTGTCAGTTTGTTTCCATGCCTATGAAAGATAGATTTTGCACGATTTTTAGAGTTCACTTCATGTTACTGTTGCTTTTGATCACACACCTAATTAGCCTTTCTTGGCTTGAAATTGAAAGTGAATGACATTTTGTAACTGAATGTACTACAGAGACCATTCAAAAGGACCTGCACAAAATGTTTCCAAAAGGTTGTCATGGCAAGACATTTTATTAACAAGAGATCCAATTTCATACCACTTTTTTTGTAAGAAAAGCAGTAGTTGTTTTTATAGTATATAAAGTTTCCTCTGGCTCGAGAGAACTCCCAATAATTCACAAAATAGCTCTGACTAAGGAAACAAAACTAGAAAATATATGTAAACTAGAACATGACTGCCATTGTCTTCTCGGTGCACTAAGTGGTGCCCCTGAATGGGAGGAAAAAAAGTAACAACATTTAATGTATGAGCCATTTTTGTGATAATTAGATGTTGTGCAGAGGCTGTTTAAAATGCAGACAGACTTCAGAGGATAGGAAAACACAAACCCCCAGAGCAATCACGCTGTCCAGACTACAGCCATTATTTGTTTCATTACAAGTGGGACACAACATTAATACCCTGGTTTTTTAGAAAAGTGTTTTTCTTTCATTAGCTCCCTTCAGAATAGCAAAAAAGGAAATAGTTCTGGGCCTCGCTGTTGCTGCGTGTTGGTATATTTCTAATCATTATGCTCCTTAATATAGACCACTGCAACCTTCCACCAATAGATGTACTACAGGCTTAATATAGAACAGAGATCCCATCTGCCTAATTCAGTTCAAGTCAATCTTTATTTCTAGTGCGGGGACAAATTTAGGAGCAAGAGTCAAATTTACAATTTAAATTCAAGAGACCTCCCAGGCTTTCAAAAATCACATTACAGTAAAGAAAAAGCAAAGAAATTAACCGAATGCATTATAACATGATAATAGCAGCAATGGTTTAATCATACCTTAAATTAGTCCTCTGAAACTAGAGATAGTACTCGGAGAATGAATCATCAAAGATCTGTTATTCCAGGAGAAGGAAGCAAATGGCCCAGGATCCCCCTCTAAAGTAATGGTGTGCGTCAGTGTGTGAAAGGCACACTGGCGCTTTAACTGGGCAATAATAAAGTCTCTGCTTTGGCTGGCTGATGCCTTTTCTGAGAGAGACCCAGATATGATCGGATCAGGCTTGACCACCACGAGGCTTCAACCCTTATTGCATCTGTAGACCTTCATACTACATATAAGAACATTTCTCATTTTTGCTTGGGGTTTTTTGGCCATAGAAAGAAAGATCAGAAAGTTAAGTTACATACAGTACCTCCAGCAATATACTGTAGATAAGCACATTTAACATCTCTCTTCTTCTCTACAATGAGATTAGCTTTGTCTTTTCTTCCATCTCCTGTCAAAGCTGGAATGCCATTGGACATGTGTGATGGATTTTCATTGCACAAATTTGGTTCACTTCAACAGAACTTTGACCCCAAATACTGGTTAAAAATAAGTTTGGTTGGCACTGCAGTGGTTTGCGTTGCTACTCAGACCAGTGCAGAGTGCAGACTATATTGCAATTAATGGCACACTTGTGTGTTTGGTGTGAAAGCAGGGTAAAAATCAACCCCAGTCATGCACGCTAAGCTGAGTTCTTGTTCACATGTCATTGTATTTCTGCCCTCTGTCGTCCTGCCATTGACCGGGCTGAAGCCCTGGGCTATCAAAAACAATTACCTAGATCGTGTCAATAGAGTCAGTGGAGCAGGTGAAGGCATCAGTATACCAGTGTAAGTCTCAGGTCAGTGACAGTGAATGAGGGGTAATGGCCTTCATTTACTACAGTGTGTGAGTTCAGCTGGAAGAAGACCAGCTCGGCCAGAGAAGCTATGTGCATCTCCACAGGGACCTTTGAATCTTGCTGAGCAGAGTGGTGATTTCAGAAGAAACAAAGCACAGTGTCTATGTGTACACGAGTCTATGCTGCAGAGTTTTCTACCCTGATGTAGAGCTGAACTGGAGTTTGCCCAAAGGCCATACTACAAGACACCTCTCCGCTCATCTCCTCTCCTCTTCTCTCCTCTCCTCTCCTCTCCTCTCCTCTCCTCTTTGTGGGTGTGGCTGGGGCACAGAAAGAAGGGCCCGGGCCTGGGTCTCTTCCAAATTGATTTCCATTAAGTGCCTTTGGTACATGCCAGGATAGGAAAGAAATAAATGACTCTGAAGTGAGAGCTTGAAGTGGGCCAATCGAAGTTTGTTTGGAGGAAGACCACGGTTGCTTCTTGCCAAGGCCCAGCAGGGCAAATTGAAGAATTTGGAGCAGCATAGAGAACAGCATGAGGTGGAGAAGGAGAATAAGCTAGAATAAATGAGAAAGATCGCTGGAGTTTGGAGGAAGGTTGTTGCTATACTTCATGGCCAAGCCCAGGATATAGTGGAGGTTTTCAGAGGAGAGGCCAACTGATTACAGCGGAAGAGATGAGAAGGAAAATAAAGGCAGACAAGGAGGAGGCTTAAAAACCTCCATTAAATTAGAATGAGCCACTGAAGAATTGAGGAGACAGCAAAAACTAGTGGGCGTGAGGATGGAGAATACAAGAGCTAAGGGGAAAGCAATGTTCCCCCTTTGCATGTTTGTAATTGTTTCGTCGTGTGCATGTTTTCTCCCCCCTGTTGCTTTTGCAATTATCATCCTGAGACCAGGGGCGGTCTCCCTGAAGTTAGAGTGCTTGAGACACTTGGGTGGCTTCATGGAGTTTGGCACCTAGCAGCGCACAGGCAGCGCATAGACAGCCTAGAGATACCACTTAGTTAATTAACCAAAAAGACTAAAACTGACACTCCAGGCTGATGAAAAGGAATGAGGTGAACGTCTTCTCTCACCCTCCCTTCATGAGAGAAACTCCGGAGACAGAAATAATGTCGGTAGTTTCAGGCTGTTTGCTTTTCTTGCAGCAACAAAGGCTGGGAATCTTATCGGCCAAGGGAGGAAGGAGAGGAGGTACCAATTTCACTATCATTTGAAGTTTTTTTTTGTTGCGGAAGGATGAGAAACCTCTCTTATCATGAGTCACTGCATTTACTTTATGTGCCCTCACTCTTTGATACATGGATTTTTCCGCCTGCTGTGCATTTACAAGAGACCCCCTGTGGCTTACAGATTGTGACTCAACCAAGAAACATACCCGTGTGTATGTGTATGCACACGTTGCTGCGCATGTTTTTCTTTCACAATGTGTGTGAGCGGGTTTTTATGAAGCAGAGGGGGAATGTTGATGAGTACGGGTAAATAAACGGTGTGAGAGCATTGGCAGACTAAGCATGCTGGGTTCTTGTAAACCAGTGGTGGAAATGATTAACATCCGCACCGTCCCCAAACGAACCCCGAGAGTTCCCCATCGCCTCATTTGTTCTCACTGTCAGTCTGGGGGCCTTATTTTCACTTGTGGCGAAGGAAGGCGGTTTTGTTTTAAAGTGAACACCTAGTCTCTTCTTTTTTTATACATTTTTCGATCTTGAATCTTTCATCGTGATTTACTTAAATTCACGTCTTCTCCTCTCCCTCGTGCCAGCAAATTAGGAGCATGACATGCCAAAAGATGTCTACCTGCAGTGATTTATCCATCTCATCGTCAGTCTGTCTCCTCCTCCGGTTCACAGCTGTATATTTCTGAGTATTTTCTAAACAGCGTCCTGTGGTTTTAGGTGACAGATTAGGCCCCGGCCACTGTGTGGAGAGTGACTGCTCTATCACTGCTGACTCCAGCACACAACCTGCAGAGTTTGCAGACATCCTGCGACCCCTCATCCGGTCGTGGCTGCACACGATTTGCCATATCGCCTGCACCCTGTGCCCTGACATTTCAGTTTTGCCCTACTATTTGCCCTGTCCCTTCTCATTATGAAACCGCATCCATTGCTGCCACAATGACTCTTTCAGGAGGTCTAGCTTGTGCCCTTGTTGCCGTGCCCTGGCTTCACTCCATGTACTCTCTCCTTTTTTAAACCACTGCCGGTACACTTTATATTGTTCTCCCCCTTTTGTTTCTCCCCATCCTGCCCCTTCACCTCTGCATTCATGCATCTTTGACACATTGACCCACCCTCTGTTCTAAATCTCAGCCCCCCACTTTGCTCTCACTTCAGACGTGACTGTGGTCTGTGTCTGCAGATCTAAGCATTTCCCTTCATTAGACCGGGGCTTGTTGCGGCTGCTCTGCAAATTGGCCTTATAGAAAAGCAGGCTGTGTTGTTCATTGAGCTGCCATGTCAGTAATAGTTGCCTGGCACCAGCTTTTGTTCCCCTCAGAGGTAATTGCTACCGAGGGGATAAAGTAATGATATGACATGGTTGAGGGCAAGGGCGTGCCATCCGTCATTCTTCTCAGTGTATCAGTGCACAAATAGGATCTACGGTGAAGTGAGAGAGAGGTGTCGTTTTGACATTTCTTAAGTTGAGACCACAGGGCTTTGGTGTTAATCACCTGCAGAGTGAGACTGTGAATGAAAGCTATATTCACGTCCGGTGCAGTCGAACTCTGCAGTGTTGGCTTCGACTGTGACAGATGTGGCTGTCGACCCTTGCCGTCTTTTCTTTTCCTCACATCTTACCTCTTCAATACTTTTGTTTCATTTTGTTTCTGAGAATCTAAATGTCAGCGATGCAGTTGGGCAGCAAAACTCTTTATCCTGGGCTTCAGTCGACTTGAAAAGAAAAACACAGCGACATTATTCTTGTTTTCAAGATGAGGGCGACATTGAAAAAATCACTGCAAATACAAATGTGTGCAGGAACCCTAGACCCGGCTCCCCCCTCTCACAAAGGTTTCTTCTTCTCCATCCTTGGCTTTTCTCTCACTCAGTTGTACATTAAAGTGGCATAAAACAAGGGACAAAAGTGGGTCCTCAGTGCCTCAGCACTTGAATGGCTTGATTTCCATTCTGGTAGAGACGTACTGTCTTGGCCTGCCAAGTGGTGTGTAGACAAATTGCAGCCCAGCCCCGCGTCTGTAAAGAAAATGTACTGTACACAGTGTTGACTGATAATGAGATATACTCGATATCCAACAGATCCGAGTCTTTTCGCTTCTCCTCTGTCACTGTAGGCTGAATTACTTTAGAGACCAGCTCTATAAAAACACATTTAAAAGGTGCCATGCCCCCCCTCTCTCTTACACACACACACATACACACACACACACACACACACACAAAGGCGTGTATCTGCTTACCAAATCCCTCAGTGAATTATCACAACACAGTGAGGCAAAATAGAGACAGACACAGAAAGACGCTGTTTGACTCTTTGACTTTCCTCCGATCTCATTTAACTCCATGTCCCCTTACAAACACATCTAAGCATCTGCTGATGGCATCTCGCCCTCTCAGAGGGAGATGAGAAGAGTTAGAGGGTGCTTCACTATGGGACTCCTTTCTACTCACCAAGCACGTATCACATACACACATACACACTCCCCTACATTTAAGTCCCAGTGCAATTTACAGTGGAAATGAAAACACTCCAATGGCAGAGTTTGACAGGGTGTGAGTGCCTTTAAATATGGCCCCTTTTCTTTATTAGACACTACTCAGGTGTCACTTAGACATAAACACCCCTTCATAGCATTGAGATAAATTGAGTTTAGGGTGTTTATAGTGTCCACATTCCCTCTTCTATATCAGCTTTTCCATGGCTGAACAACTCATGTTTATATGCGGCTCGGCTCCATTGGCCACTCACTACTAACAATAGATGATCTGTTGCCATGCGTGTTTATAGTTGAATCCAGAACTCTAATTGATTTTTATGTATGCAGTTATGTAGACTCTTCCTGATTGAATTATAGTAATTGGATTAGAGATAAGATCGGGCATTTACAGCATGGCTAACTCCAACAATTAGGAAGTCTCGACTCAGAAAAAAGATTGACTGAATGCAGCGAGATTGTAAAAGACATCACGTCTCTGAATTAAAAGCCGCCTCCCAATACGATGCTAAACGGGGGCCCTTTACCTACAGGGCTCAGCCGTCCTTATCGACCTATCAGGCGGCACCTTGGGTCCAAATCTGCTCACTTAATCCGCCAACTGCCTTATGCAACTTCCTCCCAGCAGTCCTTTGCATTTCTGCTGCTCTTTATGTTGAACTGCTCTGCATACATATGAGCTGTTTTGATGCTGGGAGGCAAGCAAGCTTTTTTTTTGCTTTGAAGCTACTAGCTGCTCAAATGTTGCTCATAAATCTGAGACTTGATGTAACAGATGAATGGAGACAGCATATGCTTCCTGGAAAGACAGCATAGAAACAACAATACAGTTAGTAGAGTTGCCTCACAGCATACTACTGCTGTACATGAAGCCTTTAGCAATGTTCTCATGCAAAGTATGGTCCGACGTTGCCCTTTCACACATGTGGCACGCAACAGGAGATTGTTTGGTCAGATGAGTTCTGATTTACTGGAAAATGTCTGCAATGGTTAAAGCGAGGGCCAGGACATAACTCTTGTTGATTCTTGAATTTGACGATTTCTGTATCGGCCCTTTCCAACAGAAGTTCCCGAATCTCGTTGTGTCTCCAGTTAGACATCTTTGTGTAAATCAACCCTTCTTCTTTAACCTCAGATGTTTGTTTTCTTTTGGTTTAGCACCAGATGTATAACAACTTCAAAACTCACTTGCTGTCAATTACACAGCATTTGTACTAGGGAGCTGGCAGGATAAAGTCTGTTTAATGTCCAGTCCGACTGATTCCGACATCTGCGTTCTAGCATACAGTTCCTCTGAGTGATCATTTTAGGGTTGCAGTAGATGTGTGAATGGGGCTTATGACTGCTTGGGGTAATACCACAGATACTAAAGCGGGATCACAGAGTCGTTGCTGATCAAGTCAGATTCTGCTGTTTTCAGGAATGTGTTGTCTGGCCATCGTACAAAGATCAGAGGTGTGGGGACTGATGCCAGAGAAATTCCAGAGAACACTTAGAGAACTGCCAAAGAACGGGGAGAGGTTGTTTCACCAAGTTCCCTCACACATGTTTTGTTTGGCCACATAGCCCAACAATACATATGACTCCCATTTGTCCTGTTAACTTAATCTCTCTCCTTCTTTCCCCTCCTTCCATTTCTCTCCTTCTCTCTTGCACAAAGTAAGTATCACACCCTACGGGCAGAGTAGTTTCTGATTAAGGAAACTGAATCAACCTCAAACCTGCAGCGATACAATAGGGAGCAGACGATAATAACGGGCTACAGGATGGCGCACCTTTTCCTGGCCTTCCTCTATAGCACTGGCTTTTTTTAAAGTAAGGTTGTGACTGAAAGTTTAGGACTAAGGCAAAGCTTTTCCACTTTCTATCACCTCAAAAAAAAAAAGAAACAGGTTTGCAAGCACATGAGCATCTAGTTGTCTCTGACGAGTTGGCCCCAGCAGATGGCTCTCCGTCTCACAGCCATCAGGAACATTTTATTTAGCCGTTTGTCACACTGTAAGACATGGGAGACCTCAATCTCTTCCCTCTCCATCTACCGTGACCCGCCCCGACTCCAGACGGAGAAGGCCTAATGGAAACTCTCCTGTGCTGCTGGTTTGAGGGGCGGTGGGGAGGGGGCTGCCCGACTGTCATTCAGATGGAATATTGGATAAGCAGGGGTCAAAGGTCATGTTTACACAGCAAATCCTCCATTTCCTCCACGTCAAACATGAGATATTTGGCAGCTGGGAAACGGGGATAGGGAAGCTCGACTTGACGCGGCATCACATTGACTTTCTCTCTTTTTTGGTTGCTGTCACTCAGCTGACCCCCCCCCCCTCCCCCGTCTATGTCTACGTCTCCCTTACATTTCACAAACGTGCAGAGACAGGCTGAGCTTGCAGTGTGACATTGGCTCAGTGTTTGTCACCTGCTAACTTGGTCTGTCATAAAATTTCACGTACACCCATGCTAACCTTAATATTAGCATTTAAATTGAGTAACCATTGGAGGGGGGCGGGCAAAATCGCAATAATTCTCACCAAACACTTTCTTCAATTTTGCCTTCTCAAAAGCTTCTCTTGGCAAGGGGAAAAATACAATAACCGATAATGTCTTTCCTCTGATATGATAAAGAGCTGTCATGATGGATTTCCATGCTGCCATGACTCTGTACCCTGAATTCATTTGGATCTGTCTTCATCCTCCAATTCGGTCCCTCCTTCTCTTTTTTTCTGTTTCTCTTTCTCACTTTGGCTCTGCACTGGTCCCAGAGCTCATTTAAAATACCTTATTGCTTCTGGCCACTGTCCGTGGTCTGCTGGTGACATTTTGGCACAAGCAGATGTTAGGATTTTCACTGCCTCTGAGATGAATGTAAAGAATGAGCAGGCGGTTTCAGGCAGGCGCTCTGCAGTGGTTTTGAGGAGTCAAGAGGGGAAACCTTTTTTGCAGAGAAGTTTCAGCAAAGTACTTTTTTTGACGCTGCAAACATCACCTCGACTTAGCTCAGCACAGAAGATTAAGGAAGATTATGCATTTTTTTGTTACCCTTTAATCCTTCTTTCAGGTTAAGAAGGGAAATAGTTTTATCTCTGTGTGTGTGTGACCGTGAGTAAGTGCAAGAGAAAGAGAATAAAGTGAGGAGAATTGTGGAGGTGATGGCGGACAGGATTGGCCAAAGTGGTTTGTGCGAGTCGCACAGATCAAGGTCACATCACTGATTCCCCCCGGCTGTTAGGATGAGAGTGGGTGACTTCTGCTTCATTACCTCAGTAATTCGCTTGTAGCCCTCCCTCTGTGTGTGTGTGTGTGTTTGTTGTGTAATGCATGTCTAGAGGCTGATTTAAGGTTGCCGTTAATGAGGGAGACAGCACAAGACAGATATGAGAGAGAAGAGTAAAGTTAGCAAGAAAAAGTAAAGTTTCTCCCAGTCATCTTCTTGAAGGAGATCCCCTCCTCCCTCCTTCCCACCATCATATCCCCTTCTTCCAAAATGAAGTGGAGGGCTGCAGGCAGAACAAGCAGCCAGGCCTTTGATGTCCAAGAGGATGGTTACCAAGACCTCTCTTCCCCTCTCTCTCTTTCTCTGTCTAGGTCTGCCTCTCAACCATACCTCATCCTCCACATATCTGCGCCCAGTCACAGTCTAGCTGAGCAATGACACTCCCAGCACTTTTCTCTACTTTATTTCTGTCTCTTTTGTCACCATTTATGCGACCCCGCTGCTATGTCTCCTCATGTCACCTCCTCCTTTCCTTCTCCATCATGCAGCAATTGGAGACTGGAGTAAACACGTGTTGTCACACAGTCCATCCCCAGCTCGTCTTGGTGCAGCTGGAGAAATGATGCATCCCGGCGACACACTCAGAATAAAGCGTTGAGCGTGAGCGGCGGCTGGCAGGCAGGCAGGTGGAATCTTGGGTAATAAACAAAGAGGATCTGGCTCCTCTGTAAACAAAGGAGAATGGCCTGCACTCAAATTGGCTTTAGGGCATAAATTGCAGTGTAATATCCCTTTTGTTTGCTCAGCCGCTCTGCATAATATGAGCGTTTCTCCAAAAGTCATGCACTGTTTTGTCTGTAATTCGTGAAAATCAACCTGGACTTGCATTTATTTTAACTTTGTTTAATTGGATTAGATATAATTTGTTTTAGGATTTGAAGCGAATAATCACATCAATGTGTGAGACCTTGCTAACTCGTGCAGACTTACACACTTTAATCACAATTCTCTCTGCAATTTAAAGGCAGAAGAATTTTTTAGTGAACCTCTAATTTGCCTATTGATTTGAATTTATCTCTACCCAGATTCCACCAGCCCCAGGAGGCCTGTCAGTATAATGTATTGTGAGTAGTGAGTAGTGTTTGGATGCTTCAACTTCCATTGAGCTCCATTTTGTGTCCATGACAATGTCACTTGTCACGAATACAGAGCGTTGGAGGCTATTCTGGAAATAATTGTAACAGGTTGCACAATGACAAACTTCATTACAAACACTATTCCTCTGACGTTGATGAAGACATCTCACCACATACTACAGACACAAACTGACTTAAATAAGAAGAGATGACAGGAAATTCAACCTTCACTGTTTTAACAGAGCAGCTTATGCCCATTGCTTTTGCGGTTCCACTTCATTCTCTATTTCGTTGTCCACTACAGACAGTACACTATAAGTGTAGGTGTGATTCTCAGCTGATCGCCATTGCAACGCCACATCTTTAATGCAACACTTGCTGGATCCTTCCATCAGCAGCAATGTCTGCACTTCATCAGATGGTTGGCTATTTCTGCAGAGTTTTAAATGGGAATTTAGGTATTTCTCAACCGGGACCCTATTTCCCAATGTATTCCTGTTTAAGTGACTAATGGCTACATCATGGAAAGATGATAAAATCTTATTAAGAAATCTTGTGGGAGGACTAGTTGCTTGAAGACACTGGCGAGTTTGTTGCGAAAGCGTCGCTTTGTGTTATCTAAAAGATTAAAAAAATATCAATGGTTCGTGTTTGTGCATTTCTGAATCGTGCCAACAGTAAGTCGAACTACACTTTGCATAACTTTCATAAACTATTGTTACTTATGGATAGGACAGGCAGAGAGTTGTGCTACAAATGAATCCTAACACTCTGGATACAGTGCACCTTGCAGACCATGGGGTAGCAGTTTGACATAACAAAGGGGAGAAGAAATCCTCCCAATCACATTTTCCTGAATCTACCCCCCAAGTATAGCCTGAGCGACCTACAAATATAATTCAGCATAATTAATAACCATTATTTTACAAGTGCGCACAGTCACGCGCTATGAGTCTGCCGCCTGTTAATGACACCGACAAATTTCTCATTCTAATTCTGAATGTGCTCATGTGTTGAAAAAATCAGCAAGGAGACTGTTCGATCGGCCACCATGGGCAGGTAGCTAGGCTAAGCAAACATTACTTACATGTTAAGGTGCTAGGTCATGTACGACATAGACGAGTGATGAGGGAAGTTTTTCTTGCAAAGTTTGCATGTGACCTTGGGGGTCATCCTTGTTCTTTCCAGAGTGATCCCATATTTTGGATGTTTTTCCCGGCATGATTGGCTGTTAACTGCTAACTGTCTAACCGGGATGTACAGTCAAGGGAGTTTCCGTGTTAAAACAAACAAAAAAACACAGACAGTGAGTGAGTGTCACAACTTCCTGTATCTGGCCCTTCAAATTAAAAGCTCTCCAGCCTCTATAGGGCCAGCCGCCGGTCACAGATTTTCACTTAATTTTGACAAGAAATGGCTCCAAAGGTTGTTTTTTTCCTGCAACCACTTGACCGATGAAATTTTGGTCTGCTAATGAATTTTTAGTCGACCAAGATGACTATTTGGGTGCAGCCCTAGTTCAAGAGTTGAGACTTGCTGCAGACAGACCGGAGGTAGGCTAAAGTTACTGCGTTGACCTGCATCAGTAGCTAAACATGAAAGCATGGCAGGATAACGGCAACTTCTCCATTTTTCCATAATGTAGTCCCACACTCACAATAACAATCTGAGCCTTTCAGCTTTAGTTTAGACTGCAGTCCAGTTCACAGCGGCCAGGCTACAGTGTTTGCACTCAATACTAGACCAATTTAAAAAAAAAAGTTGTTTCCATTAGAAGGGGTGTGACAAGACACTCAGCTCACGAGACGAGATGATACACGATATTGGGTTCAAGTGAACGAGGCGAGACAAGATTTTAACACGATTTTTAACTTTCAGTATTTTCTTTACAGGTGCGGTTCATTTAAGGACAGAGCTGTGGTGGTGCTGCAGGCGTCTTTACACAGTGCTAATGTTAGCAGCAGCGTACAGCACTCACGCCTGTAAAGTATACGCCTGCAGCCGTCCTAAAGGGCCCCGGCCCCGCCTGTCAACATACAGTCTACGTTCCACAGAGAGCATGTTTAGAAGCTTTGTGACGGCTGCCACTCGCTCATCTCACACAACAGAAACATTGCAATTATATTAAATATATCAACTCACAGGGGACAAAAAAGTCAATGAATCAGTTAAATTGGGCTCAGGAGCTGCTGCCTGACAGCAGAGACCAAATCGCTCTCCCAACTCGTCCATACGGAGGCTTCAGGTTTGTCAGGTTGGATGACCACTTAAGTGCTGACACCTACAGTAGAACTTATAGCCTGTTGTTAAAGCAGCTGCAGACCCATTTTTATTTAACACAGAAACCCATGGGGAGAAAGGGGTCAAGGTAAAAAAATAGTAAGAAAATTCCCCTTTAATGCCAGCTTCTAGTAAGAGATCGGCTCACTTGGAACCTCGACTGAGTTGACTCTAAAAAAATACCAGATACTATCCACAGCGTTTGCTTAAGGAAGAACGTAATTAGAGCGAACAAGTTGATTAAAGCCATGCCGAAATAAGGCATTTGACGAAAAAAAAAAGTTCTGTTCAAAAATATATAAAAACAAACTGGTTTAGTCCTGATACAGAAAAGTGAATATTCTGAGACATTTATTTGGAGATTATCAAGCAAAATTATTTAATGATGTTAGTGGAAGCAAATGAAAAGCAGCTGCCTAGAGCAGAGGCAGCGGTGTAGTTAAATGCTCTGCGCATAGGTACATTTTCATTGGTATTCCTCCCATTCACTGCAATAAACACAGGTTAGTATTGTCAGGATTCAAGTGGGAAAGCAGGGGATTATAGGGTAGGATGGTGCCTTTCCTCTCCGCTCTCTACTGCGTGTCCCTCTCTTCACCTCGACTTTCTCTGTCCTGCTGCATGCTGAAGGAGTGTTTTTTAGGCCCTACAAAGCCCCTGATTAGGGGGACTGTACCGTGGAACAGCAGGTAGCTCTGTTTTTTTTTTTTTTCAGCATGCATGGAGATGGAGAGACAGATGGAATAACAAAGCAATGGTTAAAACGCTGAATTTAAACAAATGCCAGTATAATATTGTAAACTGTAGTATAATTTTTAGTAGAATAAAGTGTAAGTTACTGCACCTCATCATTAAACAACACATATCTTTAGAAAAGTTGATCCTGCTCTCACTTTTAAAATAAGGTTAGTGAAGTAATTGAAGGGAAACTCGTACTAATAACTAAACACGTTGGACCTGTAAAACCTCCTGCCTCACACGTGATCAAGCATGTAATTGATCATGAAAATCACAAGAGCATCTCAAAGCCTACACAAACGCCCAAACACTGTTCAACGGTTCACATTTTAATGATAATTCCCAGTGGACTGTGGGCTAGTTAAAGAGGCGTTTAACAATGTCAGACTTTTTTATCAATTAACTTTGTACTATCCAGAAAATGTATCAGAGACGTGGTATAGTTCACTGAAGTTTAAGCTGTAGAGCCACTTTAATACAGAGTCATTGATTCGCTGAAATGTCATTTGCTCACAGTCAATGGGGAGTGCACGGCGATCAGGAGAGATAAAGTTTGCCAACAGGAAAAGACAAGCACATTTAAATGTCATTGTCTGAATCAGCCCTTATTGATTAGGGGATGAGATACTGCGGCTACATGGGTGCGAAAAGACATGCAGAAACAGTAAGGCGACCTGGTTTAGGGGATAAGAGGTTTCAGCAGGTGAGGTGACAGGTTAGGTAGTTAATATGACAGAGTGCAGTGAGAGTGGGGCGAGCCGTTGGTCGAGTGAGGAGTAGTTATAGGAAGCACAGACTAGCTACTAGAGATGAAAGTAATGTATCAGACAAAGTGACATGTAGGCTGGGAGCTCAGAAACAGCTAGGTGTTCATTATTAAGAGCGTACAGCGGTGTTTCTCTTCCCCAGACACACGGCTAACACACACCCTCAATTTAAAGTTAAAGTAACAGAAAGAGGATAGAGAATAGGATCCCTCGAGAGGAGGCTGACAAGGTGGGGAAGGTTATGATATACAGATTAAGCCTATTCTACCACTACATCCCCTTCTCTCTTTCATTGTTCCTACGACTCTCCCTGAATGCAACCTTTCCATATCTTCTCTCTCCATGTAATTTTTTTTTTTTTGCTATTTTCCCACTGACATTTCCATACTCCGTCAGACTTTGGCAGATGGCTTTTCCATTCTCTCACAAACAGAGTGCAGTCCAGTTAACTGGCAGCATGAACAAAGCGTTGCATTTGAGAGCAGGGTTTGGTTATGGAACACTTGTAACTGCATTACAGCTGTGTTCGTTTCTTTTTAAATAAGGTTTTGTGATATGCTGATAGAGGACAGACAAAATAGAGGCATACATATACATTTAAACAAGTTTTACATCTCTTCAGACCCGGAGGAGAAAATAATCCCTAAACCCAATGTGAGCCAATTTAATCTTTACAGTGGCCTTCATAGAGTGTATTTACGTTATAGTAATGCATGTTAGCAACACATTTAGGATCTGCTGCTGTGTAGATTTGCAGATGAATGTTAAATAATATTAAACTAACTTTGTTTACTATTAAACTTCAACAATACCTTCAGTATCACAGATTGTCCAACTCTTACACTTTCGGCACATCTGCTTTCAGACAGTGTCTCACACTGACCGAACAGATGTAGAAAATAGCCTCCTTTTCTTTGACTCGATTAAATAGCTCTGGCCCCATCACTCAGCCGCCACACTGATATATGTGTCTGCAAATTGAAAAGTCCAAATATAATTTCCTCTGGAGTATCGCAATATTGTTTTCTGGCATGTCAAGTGGTTTATTACAGAGGGTTTTTCAGTTTTGCTGCTTAAAGCACAGGACTTGGCAAATCACTTATACACACAATACGTAATTTTCTCCTGCTAAGGCTCTTTCAATCAAAACAATAACAAAAGGTGCAGTTTGGTGACGTTGTGACGGAGCGTGGGATCATGGGACTCTGCACCATCATCATCATCATTGCAGTCAGCATCGCTCAGGTTTTTACCAGGAGATAACTTAAGTTCCAGACATTGGATGTCTTTAATCCTTCATCCATTTAAAAATATATAGTTTAAAATGAATAACAAGTTAACATCATAAAATTGGTCTTTAAACCAGACAAAAAGTAAATTGTGACAGCTTCTGACCGACAACCACAATACAAAGGACAAATGACGCCATTAACAGGGAATGAAATGTAACAGGCCATTAACTTAAATAAAATTAGTACACAACTCAACAAAATATATGGTAGTAGGTCTAGTTGTTTTTGGACATTTTAATGCAGGAAAGTTACATATAATACATTAAATAAAATAAAAGATAAAGCAACATATAGGCCTAGTAATGAAAACATAATTTGCTGTACTGTCCTCAGTGCAAAGAACTGAAAAAACATGCCACTAGCAGTGTATTTTAGTGCCTGTATCTACCTATTTTGCCAGATACAGCACCATTTACAGTTTTCATTGGAACTACTTTAAACTAGAGAAATAGTCTCTATTAAACTGTAGACAGTGTGGTCTCTGGAAACCAGCCCATCCATACCAAAACCCTGAGCCTCATTGGACAAGGGCTCCCCCTCCTCACAACCCCTGCCTCTACAGTATACCCACGATGACAGCAATCTCAAAGTATGTTAAATGAAAGACAAGTTCCCTTTTCCACTGTTAAAGTAACAAAAATGCATAAAGGCCTACTGAGATAGCAGCACTCCAAAAACTTAAAAAAAACTAAACTTTTTTTAAATGGTAATCAAAATACTTAGTAATCCCTTTCTGGTGTAAGGTTGGACAGTCATTTCTGCAGTAATCTAACTCACACTGCTTGTAATCTGGCAGAAAAGTGAAATCTGAATCAAATTTCTCAGGAAAAATCTCTTTAAACAACCACATTCCTGAGCAGGTTTGAGGATCCAGGCCGGTGGGTGTGTTTAGAGACTTAGGGCTGACTCATTGTATATCCATTGTGCAACTTGCAGTTGATCACAGAAAAGCACTGAAGTGGATTTGGAAGAGTAATTTGACCCATGTCAGATAGTATAGCCTTGGGCTGCGGCGCTTTACCAGCTAGCGTAGTTTACCTTAGAACAAAGTAAGCCGGGCCTAAGCCGGCCGGTAACATGATCTACCCGGCAATGATTCCCAGGCATCTGGGGGTCACACACACATGAACAAGTCTCTCATAGGCGATGTCACATCGGAGAGGACCATTCCCTTGGCTAAAGAAGAGAAACCTGATACGCGCGCGCACACACACACACACACACACACACACACACACACACACACACACACACACACACACACACACACACACACACACACACACACACACACACACACACACACACACACACACACACACACACACACACACAAACACACACACACACACACACACACACACACACACACACACACACACACACACTGACGGGCTTGAGAGTGTGAAAGGGACAAGGCTGAGTTAAGTGTAAAGAGAGAGAGAGTGTGTGTTCAGTATCGATTAGTATTTGATCCCTGCCAGTCGCTCCTCTCCTGTGTCTCCCCGGGGGCTCCATGCTGACCTTCTCTGACTGTCTTTCTCAACAGACACACACACACAAACACACACACAGACACATACACTGAGCACGAGATTTGCCTCTTGCCATGAGCGTGATAACTTACCCTTAATGGAGAGGGTGTGAGATGATCTGGAGGCATTGGGGGCAGAAAAAAACAAAGGGAAAGAGAAAAGGAAGAAAGAAAGAATAAAGGAAAAGATTTGGCTTTGGGCATTTGATGGAAGACAAATGCAGTAACTCAATAGGTCCATTATGAGTAGGGGACGGGGGGTGGCTGAGAGACGGATGGCTTTGAGAAGATGTGAATAGATGTAGGGAAGCGTAGTTAGATCTCCTTAACCAGCTTACACGTCCTGGCCCGGTTCCTTACTCTTCATCCTCTCGCACTTTCTGTGCGTAATCAGACGTTCTTTGATAGCCGTTATTATCATAACTCTGCCAAGTGTGCATTAGCAGTCTCCTCTGATATTGTCATTAAGCAAATTCTTAAGTAGTCTTACATTTCTGTGTGCCTTCATCTGTGAATCTGTGGTCAGAGGGTTGGAAGGTATCTTTAATGTGTTCATCTATAGTCGCCATATTTCTATACGTTCCCCTCCACTTCTCAACTTCCTTTTATCTCCGCCAACCCCAGCGCGCCCTTCTTCTTTTAATCTATGTTCATCTCTTGCTCCTGTTCCCCCCTGTGCGTCCCCTTTTCCTCTCCTTCTCTTCTCTCTTCTTTGCATTTTTCGTAGCCCTCTTCATCTTCGCTTCCTCTCTATAACTGTTAAGTCATGTTTTATAGTTCTATTTACTGGCTGGCCCTGCCGCTGTAATAGAATTGCTCCTTCGTACATGGACAACAGTTTCCAGGGTAACAGAGAGAGGGGGGGGGATGAAGGCCGTAGAGTGCACTGTGGTGTAGTCAATTTTATCACCAGAATGTTTCGGCCCATTTCTGATATACACCGTCTGCACCGCTGACAACCTGAGGTGCGGAGATGAAGATGTAGGACAGCAATGTTTCCATTAGCCAAAGCGTTACTACAGTTTTCAATTCATGTGATTGCATTTACTTTATCCAGAATGAGATAAGTGTTAGTTGTCGTAGAGGTGGAGCAGGTTGATGCATTGTCCTTTGTCACAAGTAACCCTGACTGGCATTTGTAAAGAGGAGTGAGCTGGGATGCCTCGCAGACATTCACTGGCATTTCCCTAATCATTCCGTCTCATCTTTTATTACCTCGGAAAGTCATTCTTCTCTTGGGTGCTGGCACTGCAGATGTTTCTACCGCCTGCAGTATTGGATATTTTGTCAGCGGCAGAATACAGGAGAGGAGACAGACCATAATGTGACTGTCGGTAATAATCTCACTTTGGGAATTAATAGTCGAGCGCAGAATTGCATCAAACTCTCACAGGTTTGCAAAACTGTATTAACAAAATGTTCCTTTGTCGAATCTTTATGTCACCCCTGGGGTTCAGGACGGAATCACACGGTAAAGATGAGCTGTTCTTCCTGTAAACCACATTATTAGTTCTCTGAACAACAACGTCAATCAAAGCAATAAACTGTGAAATCCTGTGCTTTTCACCGACTTAAAAACGACTAAAGAGAAGCCATAATCATATTTTCAGTCATTGTTGCACAGCAGTTGTTGACTACTGTAGGTGAAATGTATTTAGGGGTATTTTTGTGTCACAAAGGGAGACCAGAATCATCTGTATCTTTGTCTATATGTATCTTACCGTAAAGGTCCCACATTGGAAAAAGTGTTTTTAGTCAAATTTTTTAAAATTATAAAGCAGGTTGAATTGCTTTATAAATACTGTGGAAGTTTCAAAACAGACAATATAGTTATATTCTGATTAACAGTATGATGTGTTTTCTGAGCATTAAAGCATGTAAACATGTTTTAGTAGAAGTAAGTAGGTAAGAACCTGAAAATAAGCATATTATGGGAGCATTTACGTACGTGTGAAAGTTCACACACTGTTCACTGCAGTTTCCAGTAAACAAGGTCTTCTTGCGGTGGGGAAAATGGAGAGAAAACAAAGCTGTTGATTGTGTCAGAATTTAGTTTTTAATCAATAATAATAGAGAAATTCCCAGATTGAAAATAACAACTAGAAATAATCACCCCATGCTTAATATTGAGTTAAAATCATTCTCCAAAAAAGGTCGGCTTTACAGTCACCCTCCGCTCTTGGAAGAGTTTTCTGGCCGTCCAAAGATAGACTCATACATACAGACATCACCACTTTAATCAGAGTGGATAATGTTTAATGGCCACCTCTCTGGTGCCAATAGATCCCTGTTTGTTATTCCTGCCCACTGTAATGTCATCGTGTTTCTATAAAAGGGGATGAGATGAGAGAGGGATAGGGTAACTGAAGGCCCTGCCTGGCTACTAAACCTAGTTTGCTCCAGATGAGAGGTTGAAAAGAGGGGTGTGTGTTTGTGGTGGGTGAGGGGTGGGTTTGGGCTAGTTGTGCAGAGTGGTGCAGAGTGAGAAAGACAAAGAGGGAACACGGCTATATTTAGTCTGACCTGAGTGCCCGTGTGTGGAGCAGGCAGGCCGGGTGGAGAGACAGGTGCAGCGGCTGGTCATTATGGAAGAACACAAGAGCCTCCCAGTCAGAGTCTGATAATGGGGCCTCATCTGAGAACTACCTATAGCTCTACCTCACCGCCTATATTTAGCTCCAATTTGAGACCAGTGGTCGGGCTTAGAGCTGTGCATGTCTGTGTGTGAGTGTGAAAATTTGTGCTGGGACTGTGAGACAAACAGTGGGTCTGAGCTGGGGATTGGACACATGCGAAGCTGTCTCCAGGGAGACTGGCATCTGTTTGAAGACGACATACTGTAGCAGTGTTTGCTCAGGCGATGCAGCCAATCATAGAGGTGCCTCTGACCTGCAGGGTAACGCGTCTCAGCATTACACTTATATGAGCCGTCTTGCAGTTTGTCATATCTCCCTAACATCTGCTGGTGTGTTGCAAGTGTGAACTACATGTGTCTTCTTTGTATTTGCAACCTAACCCCTAACTCGCTGCTGATGTTACACTTTAGTGAAACTGTTTTAACAGTCAGGCAAATATTTAAAGGTTGACATGGCCAATATAGAAACAGTTTAGCAGTAAGTGTTTATGGAGAATACACAAAAAATGGATAGAAATCTGTTTGTGACAGGAGATAGTTTTGTGTGTTTCTTTTCTGTATTTCCTATATTTTTTGAGCCACTCTCTTTTTGCTTGTCTCTCAACACAAAACAAATATTGGCTGCCAAGTATCAACTGAAGTCCATCATATCTCTCTATCCTCTGCCTGTCTGCCTGAGAGGACCCAATACCCAGAGGGAGAGACTGAAAAACAGGAGCTAATCAGAGTTTCAGAGCTGTTCCACCTTGCTGTGTCACCATACCGAACTTCATAAAAATGACATTGCTTTAACTTTCTAAAGTAGTGCATTGAAAAAAAAACTTTGAAAAGTGCATTTCTGAGAGAATAGTTCAACAATTTGGGAGCGAGATGAGGAGATTGATAGCACTGTCAATTGAAGCTACCACCATCAGTCGCTTAGCTTATCGTAGCTTAGCACAATGACTAAACAATGAGAAACAGCTAGCCGGGCTCTTTCCAAAGATATATCTCATTTGTTTAATCTGTACAAAAACCAAAGTCTAAATGTTAAATGTTTTAGTTTTACAGAGGGTTACCTTGTCAGACCATTTTGTGGCCAGATGCAGTGACTTCCTGGAGTCTTTTTGTGACCCTGATGTTGCCGAACAAACTACAGGAAGGCACGGAGCTAGGTCAAGAAATAGTCCAGCACGTCGCCCCTCTACAACATGGCGGCAATGGCCTAACTCTGGCCAAGAAAACCCTTAAGCATATTCCTTTGTTTTCTTTTTTACAGTATATAGTGCTATTGTCTGTGTCAATAGACTAGCTTGGCAGCCTAAACACTAATTTGCATTGTGCTGCACATAAATTGAAATGAGTGATGCTGTAAAATCAAGCTGAAAGTTACAATGACCGTTCATTGAAGGGTCACTACTTCAGTTGTGCCATTAAGACCGACATGAATGGGAGTCAGTCAGGTTACGGGTTGGCATCAGAGTGTGACAACAGGACGAGAGTCCCGCTCACTATGGTAATCCGAGGCGGGGGAGCACATAGCTGTTGAAAATAATAACATATTGGCTCTGTCATAATGAAATAATACCACCTGCTCCAAAAGCAAACACCCCGTGAAGCAGAAGGAGAAGGTAAACTTCAACTTTGGCTCTTTCGATTTCACAGAGAAAGAGCACTGTTTTTAGAGCGGGGTTTAGAAAATGAGTTTTTCATGCACTCGATGGGTTCATTTGTGCATTTTTATGTTTCTATTTTGTTGCCAAACAGTGAATGAGTCAGTTGGGAATGCAGCATGTCATAGGAGATACAATTTTATCTGGCCCTGCCTGTTGGCTGCAGATTGCAACAGACGAATAATTTTCCCCGTTTGATGTCTGTGGCAGCGCTACGAAAACTTGTCTTTATGGTCGTGAGTGAGAAAGTTGTTGGAATAGATTTGATTAAACTGCAGCACGAGTTTTGCTGTGTATACCGTCGCTAAGTGAAACGTAATAATTGAGGTGCAGGATTTGCCGATGACCTTTAGTTGACTCATAAATTATCAGCTGGACCCTTCACCCCGGCCCCAGCCTGCCCTAGATCTCATGGCGAGCGCACCATTTAAACCATTAGAGTGTAATTTGAGAGGAAGAGGCTGTATGGGGGGTTGGGTCAGTGATTTTTTATCTGTCTTCTATTTCAGCTCAGAAAGCCAAGGTCACCGGCACTTGAGGGGTTTGAGTGAAGACACTTTGCATTCTGGGTAAAGAGGGCCAGTGAAAATAATGGGGGGCAGTGATGGCCCCTGGTTGTGGAGAAGGGGGGAATCAAAGAGAGGTACTGTAGGAGGCTGTAGTGGAGGAGTTTGGGGATAGGGAGGCCAGTTGAGGTCTAACTTGCCCGAGGCAAAGAGAGAGATGGAACAGAGCCAAGATGATCGAGAGAAGAAGAGGTGTGCCTGTAAGGGTTGTAATTTAATCTCTGGTCCCTGAATTGAAAATGGGAGCGCTGGGCAGCAAGGCATGTGAGCAAAAGACAAAAAATAAATCCACGGAGTCAATTAAAACAGCTGTCAAAAATGCATAAAAATGCATCTAGTTTGGGGCACATTTGTGCTACTTCCCAGCACTTCTTTTGTCTCTATTACCACAGTTTGTGTGACGATGTATGAATATGTATGAGTCTAGCATTTTCGAGTGCGCTTGCTTCCCATCTCATAAGCTCGTTCCTCTCCTTACATTTTTTTTTTCTGAGAAAGGGAGCGAGGAGCTAAAAGAAGAGATGGCGTAAAGGCTGCGGGCAAGAGCGAGTATGAAGGGGGATCGACAACAGTCTGGTGTGAATAGAAAAAAATCCCAAAAGCATCTTGAGATCTAATTTAATAATAATGTATGTTAGCTCATTAAAAATAATCCCGAAGTTGAATTTTGCATTATATAGAGAGTTTTATAAGCAGGAGGAAAACCAGTAAATCCAATCATTTGTTTGTGGGAAGCCAAAGTTCACCATTAGAATAGCCTTAAATTGAATAAATAGATACATCTGTGGGTTTAACAGACATAAGAGACCAATTAAAGAGTTTATTCAGTCTGTGCATGTGAGTGAGTTAGTGTGTGTATTTGTTTCTGTTTACGTTATTGATTTAAAGGCCCTACAGTGCAGGCAATCAAGATTTTAAGCTTGCCATAGATTTCTTTTATGTAAATCTTTCCATGCTCTCTCTCTCTCACACACACACACACACACACACACACACACACACAAACACACACACACACACACACACACACACACACACACAGAAGCCAAACCTCCCTTCGCGCCTCTTTCCAGATGCACCCCCAGCTGCGGTGACTCAGGTTCTGTATCAAACATGATGCGCCGTCCCTCGCCTGCAGCCTTTCCTCAGCCACAGCCAGCAAACCTCACCGCCCATTTATCAATCGGCATTAGACTGTGGTAGGTAGGCAGACAGGTCAATCCACCTCCAGATGAGCCCATATTAGAGACAGCCGCTCCGTCCATCTGAGCCCAAGCTACCCGCCCTCTGCCAGCAGTTCACTCGCTCCACTCTGAAGAACTCTCAGCGGGGTCTAAAACACTTTCTGAACATTTCAGAAGTTAATACTGAATAGAAGATCTTTTTGGCGTTGAGATACATGCGAGGATAGATAAATATATAAGCCTCTAATGCATTATTCCTTCTCAAATCAATCACATTTTCTCTCACTATCATCGGCCTGTCTCTCTCTCTCCCTCCCTCACTGTTTTCCCCGAGCCCATAAAAGTTGGAGCACTTTAATAAGAAGATGAAAAGGGAGAGAGGAAGTGTGTGATGTGATGGAGATGAGAGAGTCGGTGAAACAGAGATAGATTTGATGTGGATGAGAGCCACAGGTGACAGGTCTCATCCTCTCCTCCCTTTCACCCAAAATCTGTTTTTTTTCTATCCCTTTTTATAAATCCCACATCTCCCCTCTGCCTCTCAGTCCAGCCATCCTTCCTCCTCACTGTCCCTTCTTCTCTCTTTCTCCCCGCCTGCTGCTGTCGCTCTCTCTTCCTCACTTCATATATAGGACGTGCTTGGTGTGGAGCAGCGCTTGGATAATTAGCAGTAGTTTATTAATTATGAATAAGAGCGGGTTCTGTGGGAGCCAGTGAGTGGGCCTCTCACAGAGACTCATCAATTAAACAACAGAGTTTCCCAGCCTTTTGATTAAAGATAAAGAGGAAATAGGATGATCAATAGCGACCTGTTAGAGACTGGCAGAATAGATGAACAAAATGCAAGGAAGGAAAGACAGAAAAAGAGACAGAAAAACCGATGAGGGAAGGAAGCAGCCCCCCGCGGACGCACAACAACTCCCTTGCTTTGAGGTCCATGTGACAGCTTTTGAAAGTGACTAGATGGGTGGAAAATGTGGGATGTGTGCATGAGACACTGGTGTTAGCATCGGCGTGTGAACATTTCACGTGACATCGGCAGCACGGTGGGAAAGCCTCTCGATCAGTCTGCATCAATCGTTACTCTGCCCACACAGACCAATGCTTGGATCGACGCCAAGGTGCCAGCGCGGCATAGTGCCAGACCCTGCTGTCTGTTCTCGCCCTCCTTTTTCCCTCTGCCTTCCCTTTTCCCTCTCTGCTCTCGCCTGACTCTCCTCTGCCTTCTCTCTTTAGTTCTCTCTCCTTCCTCCCCACGCTCTTCTCCTCTTTCCCGTCTGTTACTCCTCATCTTTTCTCACCTTCCGCCTCCCACTCCCTCAGCCACCAGTCCTCGCTGCGGTCAGTTGTGTGACACGTCTCCCCCGTCAGCACGGCCTTGTGTCTCATTTGTGTTCCCCTGAAGGGTCTTAACCCTCTTTCAAGTATATATTTTAATTCATTTATACAAAAGAGAATCTGGAAGTGAAAAGGGTCGGATTTGACAGCACGGCAGGACTCTCTTTCAAGCTTGCATCCCGTTGTTAGGGGCGATGTCGCACATTCAGCAGGATACGCAGCCACCAGGACACCCCCCACCCATACCAACCAAGGGATTACACACACCCACACACACACACCTACTGTCTCCATCTCTGAACATATGGGCTTCTCGCACGGCCTCCCACATGTTCCTACTTTCAGCAGCCTTGAAGTTTGGGCCAAGTGTGCAGTGAAAGGACTTGTGATGGACTGCTGGTGCTGGTACTGTTAATTGACGCTATGTCTGATTACACTTTTCCACCGTGCACATGAGGCTTCTAGGCTTGTTGCTAGGCTCCTGTCCAATAAGTGACTATAAAAGTAGGCGGGCGGTGCTGTCATGCTCCTCACAAACACACTCACAAAGACACAAACACCTCCCATGCGCACAGTCTCAGGTTAAAAACTCCCAGCCCGTCTTTAGATACAGGTGAAGCATGAAGGGAAATTAGCTTTCACCCACATTTCCAGTTCAATTACTTTTACTTGCTTTTGAAATTGACTTTCAAGCAGACTTCAACAGGGGCTGGTTGTGAAGATGTGTTGTGCTAATCAATAGTAGTAATGCTTTCAGACCAGTGAGTTAGAAAAACACTAACATAAAGATTAATGAATCATTTTTAGCATGAAAGGTTGTCTACCTCATATCCCCGAGCTATCTCAGATCTAAAAGCTGTGTTTAGTAACAATAATCAATTGCTTACTTGCTGACAACAGACAGCAAATGTTGTGGAGACGATGAAGTAACCCCTTGAAAAACATCTAAAATGTTTTTTCTGCAATTGCTGCACTTGTCACTTCTCTCTCTCTGAAGTGCCCTTGTAACTGTGATAAGATTTCTGCTGGAACGAAGCAAAATGCCTTTTGAATCTATATTTTGACCTTACCTTGGCAGTCCATTATATTCCCACAGCTGTTTTCCCTGTTTTCCCTGTTCAATACAAGGGAGCCATCATCTGTTTCAAGTGTATTTGCTCAAATACTAAACTATTTTACATGCATTACTTTCCAACTTCTCGTCGTCTATGCTGTACCCTTGATATTGATCAAATAAAAAATAATAAAAGCTGGAAAAGAAAAAGTATGCAGGCCTATACAGTCCGCCCAACCTGTCTCCTCATCTTGTTTCTTTGCCATCTTTGATCACTATAAACAGCATCTGGTGCTTTCGGACTAACCAGATCCCCTCCCACTTACAGGAAGATCAGCTAATAGGAAATGCATCCCAACATCTGGCCTGCTCTACGTTTTCTGCAGCTACTGCATATTAACACCACTGGAAGGCAAAACCAAGCATATTTTGGTATGACACGGGCACATATTTTGTGCATTTTGAGGGTTTTAAAAGAGGTTTTCCGCCCTCGCTGTCTCCGCAGCTCTATTCTCTTGGCATCCTCTTTTGTAGCAACTTGCCAGGTTACATAGCATTACCCTCATTACTCAAACCCCCTTCAAAGCGCTTCACTCATCATGGCTTGAGGATAAATGAGGCAACCTCCCTGGCTTCTTTGGGGAGCTGAAGCTCAGCTCGGCAAATCAACCAACCACTGCAGCAGAGAGCAACTTCAGTCGGAGACTGGAACTTCCTGGTTTTACTTGTGATTTGTTATGGATTTTGGCCCTTAAGTGTTTTGCTGTCTTCACAGGCGTACAGCTTCTGCACACTCACAGCATCAAAAATCAAAGTGCTCTGACTTTTGGCTTTTTTGTGCCTTAAGAGAAAGGCTTTGTTTGTTTTCACATCCTTTCAGATAAGTTTAAATGTATAATGAGAGCTCTCAACTTTTGTGTGGGAAGTTTGCTATCATTAGCAGCTACAATACTTTATGAGTGGATGCATTCACAGGGAAACATATCCCCAGGCTGACATCAGCACTGGCCAGACGAAGGAAAAAAAGAGCTGAATATACAAGAGTTGAGAGAGCTTATTTTGTTTTGACTTTGTGATTCTTTTTACAGCTTCACAGAATATGAATAAGATCATTAAATCAGTCTTGAATAGTAGTGGTAATAATAGTTTGGCAAGTTTTATCTTTTATGAGGTCCCTTGTGTTCAGAAATAAATATAAAGTTTAATACATCCAGAATTACACCTTGTGTTAATAAGGCAAACAGACACAAATATTGACAAAGGTCATTTTAATAATCATATCGTGATGTTCTAGCTGTAAAGATGGGAAAAGATTAATATACCTCATTATAAAGACCCAGTCACACCAACATTTAAAATATCATCACTTTATGGTAAAATGACTTCATTTCAGTGGAATCGCCACAATCAGTGACAAAGTAAATTTTATTTTGATTCACTTTAATCGGTAACTTTTCACCATTGATGAATAGCAAGCCGCCTTGATAGTGCCAGGAAGTAATATGATCAAGTAATCATTGCTCCCAGACCCTCTGCATGTCTTCCTCGTGCCTGCGTCAATTTTTTTCCGTCCTTTGCACCGGCGCCAGTCTGTCACTGTCACACACCGGGTAGAACAGAAGTTTGAAGATTCAACCTGTCATTGAGTACTCGCAGAGGTCCCAGGTTATCTTTACATGTTGCATTGTATATTTTCTTCAAATGGTGAATCTGATCAACGGTTAACTCTTGACCTATAGTGACAGGGCACCGACTGTTTTTGCTTCCTCCTATCGTTTTCTGTTTTCTTGCAATACTCGTAGCATGTATTACAAGAGAAGAGAGGGCAAAAAAAAGGCCCTCCCCCTCCAGGGCCCAAGACAACTGTACAGGTGCGCCCCCCTTGACGGCGGGCCTGGTTGCTCCACAAAAGAGGTGTTGTTTTTATACAAATATGAAACAAAAATTGATGGTGCAAATATTTGAATAATTTGCATATGCTTGTCGTCTTTAGCAATTGAGCTAACTAGCTTGTTGATTGCATCTTATTAGCTGTGCTCCCTGGTTTATTTAACCTCCTATGCCAAAGTGGAAACTGCTCCACAGAGGAGAAATGTTTTTAGGCATTTAAGAGACAGAAATCAATGGTAAAAATATGTATTTTGAAGACAGTGTGTTTGCCAACTGGCTGCTAGCAAGCTTGCTAGCTTGGAGAGAGAGAGCTCCTCCCCCCTCCTCAATAACTCTTTTCTGAATGAAATGTTGGAAAATACCGAGAACAAATTGCCAGGAGGAATAACATGCACAGTACAGAGTGAAAAGAAGACGCTAGGACAATATTATGACTGTAGCGCTAGCTTTCCAGTTACAGTAGTTCACTGAGTAGTCCTGTGTGTAGTTACTCCATAGTTACATCGTCCACAACTCTCTGGCGTGACTGCGTCTTAATCCTTGAATATAAGATGGTAACTAGGCATTAATGTTTTCATTAATAGACTCACTCAAACACTCGCACGCACGTACACACACACACACACACACACACACACACACACACACACACACACACACACACACACACACACACACACACACACACGTTGATTCCCTTATTCATATATTGATTCTGAGATTCTGCCGTAGTCAATGTCTTGTTGCCATAGTGCCGGTTGGCATTGAGGGACGCAGCAAAGCTTGACTGTATACGGAGTAAAGAGCAAGAGCAGGAGATAAAAAGCAGGAAACACAGATAAAATAAATAAGTAAGAGAACAGTGATGGGTGATTGTTAAGGTTAATAACAATCATCTAATGTTTGGTTATTCAGACCTCTGGTGCTGCTTCCTTCATCTCTTTGTCCGTCCTGCCTTCACTCTTTTTATCTCTCTGACAGATTTCCCTCAGCATGACTCATTCTGATTAGCATTGGGCAGCCATTTCAAAGCTCACAGAGGCTTTCACATGTAGCATAAGAAGAAGAATCCAAACCATCAGAAGAGAAAGTAAAGAAAGGGAAATGAAGCATCCATTACGGACTTAGACTCTTAAAGCCGGCGGTCTAATCAGTAGCACACAAATTGATGAACTGTGTCTGTCCTTTCGCAACGGCCTTTAAGTCCACTTAATGCGACTGTATCGGCCAATCTTTTGTGTCCCTCTGTGTTTGTGTGACTGTGATTTCAAACAACAGCATAACCTGATAAGGGATGTGGGGGGAAAAGGTGTTATTCAGACAACACTCGGGATGAGTAAAAATGGAGGCTCAGGTTGTGATGGCTGTCCTTATCTTGTTATGAGCCAAACTGTTTCAGCAAGAGAGCACGGCATTACCACACTGCTGGTGAGGCTGCCTTTCACTATCTTTCCATTTGTCTCCAGCCGTTCCAATCCAACCCTCTATTTTCGTTCTTATCTCCCTGTGTCATCTCGCTCTGACTACAATTCATTTATGTGCTCTCTCTCTCTCGCTCTCCTCTGTCTTTGTTCGCTCCCTCAACTTCCTGCTTTACCTTTTGCCTCTCTTCACAATCCTCACCTCAAGATAGACATCAATTTTCTTTCTTTTCCTTGTTTCCCCTTTCAATAAGGGCCTCCAGGCTTGACAGCTGTCCTTCAGCTGCATTCTTTGTGGTGTTTTCACGGCCATGTTGGCTGCAGACGGAGGATGGTTCGCTACCCAAGACTTGAGTCCTGTGTAGAGAGCGGCTGCATGTCACAGCTTCATCAGTGCACATTTGGTATGCTGGGAATCCTGGCATGGTATCACTACACTGTTGCTTTAAAATAACTTCAACAGTAACAAACATTCAAAGGATCTGTTTTATCATCACTTAGTTCTTATTTTCATAGTTTTGACCGTCGTTTCTTGAGGTTATAATAACATATTCACAAAGATAGATGTGATCTGTTATCTGGAAACATGGTGACTGCAAAAATCTCTGTTGGGGAAAGGACATGGGTCGTCACTGTTTAAAACATATTGTTGCAACAAATTAGAAGTAACATATAGCATCAAAGCATTCAGATAATTTTGAAAGCAAACAATGCAACCTTACCTTGAACTACACTGCAGAATTGAAGTTGGTGGGGGTAAAACACTAATCTTATTGTAAGGCTGTTGCATTTTACTCTACAACATCAGCAAGTTGCCTCAACCTTACTTATGTTTTTTCCATCTGTGGCATCAAATGGGTTTTAAACACATCATTTGGTTAGTAAAACTTATTTAGAAGAGAGAACAAAGGAGAACAGTAAAATCCCAAATAGTCTATCGTAAACGTTCAAACATCCATTGTATACAGACTGACTTCCAGGTTGGATATAATTGTTGATCATTGTTCCATATTTGGAATACACATTGCATATCTCCTTGTGTCAATTGCAATTTCCACATCATCATCATCATCATCATCATCATCATCATCATCATATGAGGAGTTATCTTTAGACATTGTATTGAATTGATATAAAAAAGGGGAGTAAAATCCAGAGCTCAAGAGGCAACGTAGATCTTTATGAAACTGTTCTGCCAGTGCTAGAATTAAATAATCAAAGCCTGAATGCTCTGAGGCTACGCTTCTTTGTTGATAGGAAAACCAGGCCTGACATATTGAATAGCGCTGTTTCTCACATGATCACAAAGAACGGGGAGCTTGGGAAAGAGAGACAGAAAGCTGGGGCCCAATAAAGTAGCCTCGGGGCATCTGTGCAGCAGTGAAACCCAGGAGATATGTCAATAAACAGGCAGGTTGTTGTTACAGGATCAATCCAAGCCCAGAGCATTGCTTCACTTTTAATTGCCATGTGCACTGACAATACAGCACATGGTCTCTACATTCATGTGTGCCAGAATCTTTATGGTACTTGTTAACAGAAGTGTTAACACTGTTTGACATTATTTCGTATTTCTAGGCAGTGTTTGGAATTACAGGAGGAATTTTTAAGCACCACATACATATTGCATATTGCTGTACTTTATTTGTGAGATTTTACTTGGAAAAATCCATCCTAACTGAACAGCTGCCACTTTGTAATTGTTTTTCTGTGGTTTTCTTTTCGAATCGTTGCGTATGATTGGCCACAGGTTGAGGCAAAACATCAAGATATTAGCAGCAGAGTGAAATATTTTACAACAGTTTAATAGCAGATAAATGATTAACCAACAAAAACATAAATGTTAAATGTCACCTTATGGAACTTATAGCGTTTAAATTCAGGCGGGAACAAGAACAGCTGATCATCAGCTGCTGCTACCTGCTGTTCACTGAAAATGATCCGATACATATACATACACATATACAGTACATACATCTACAAATGTAAATAGATATATTTATATAGATATATTTACACCATCATATAGTCTGTTGTTATGTGACTACCAGCTAACAACAGAGCCTTGGCTCCATTTATTCAGTTACCGCAGGGTGCTTGTGTTTTTGCCCATGAGATGGCTTCCTTAGTGGGCTTGAATGGAGCCATTAAAAACCAAATTCAACTATATGTTTTCCTCAGTAATAAACAATGACTGGACTGTCTTTAACTGAATTTGTGTCAGTCACAATCAAACAGCAAAGACTTGAGTTTCTATACTAGTCTAACATAAAGGCAGACATTGTGAAAAGAGGCAGTTTCTCCACTGACAGTAGCTGCCATAGTCCAGAAAGAAGTGCAGCCCGAGGCCATGTTATGTTTGTTACTGTACTACAGCTTTCAGTGTGTCCACCTACACGTACTGAGAGTACTCATTCTCCCTGGGCTGTTCAGGGTCACTCTGGACATCGTAGGAAACTTCAGCAGAAGTAGACCAAACTGGTTTTAAGGAAAGTTGAAACTTGCAAATTGCTTTATCCCAAAAACAGATCCTGGAACTCATTGAACACCGCAGACTGAGGATATACAACTATGCAAGAGTATCCAAAGGAAGCATTTTCCTTTCATGCAAAATTGGACAAACACATTCCCTAAAGCATTCCTGTCTTATCTTTTTGGGGCAAACTTAAACTTCAGAGTTTTTGTGAGGATATTCCAGCTGGATGAGAGAGTCGGAGGAAGAATCCAAGGCAGACAGTTTTCCTTAACACCTTGTTATTTGTCCTCTTCTCAGTGTTTTTAAATGGCAGCCTCTGTCAACAGCCGCAGCAGGGGGTTAGTCTACTGTCTGTTTGGCTCTGCGACATTATACCTTGTTGCTCAAAAGCCTGGAGAAGGACCAATCAATGAACGAGCCACTTACCCTGTTATCTAGAGAACAAAATATTGTCTGTAGCTACCAATCGGCTGCAGTAGAAGGAGCACAAATAACCTGTATACTACACCAACGCTTTAATAGGGAGATGAGAGAGAGAGAGAGGGCTGATGGAGCTGTGTGTTGGATTCTTGTTTTTCTTATGTTGGATTTAAAAGGCCCAGATGAGCTGCTTCCTTCCTCTCCACTGACTTCATGACAGGTAACACAGAGAGAAAAGCTCCAGCGTACAGCCTTTTAGCCTCACATATCCTTGAGCCCCTATTCCAGCCATCACAATCAATACTACCTGTGCCCTGCATAGCTTACCTGAGCTGCTCCATGGCGTTATACTTCAAATGGTTTTTCTTCCATGACATAAAAGTGAGAGCTCACCAACATATCTCCCTGCGCTCGTTGCTTCGTCTCTGGTTTTATTGAATTAACTCAACAATCAGAGCGGGAGCCATTGACTTCCAAGGGAAATGGCTTATTGATTCGATCCGTTCAATGAGACGCCAGGTAATAAATGACATTGTTGAACGTCCCTGTGATCGTAGAGCGACGAGGAGCCTCGAGCCTGTTTTATGCAAATAGGAATTGATGGTACTCGGTGACAGAGCAGAGACATGAGATGTCATCTCTGAAGTGGGTGCATTTATTTTTAAGTGTGACACGTCAGATGGAGGCGGAGACCGAAACCGTCATTAAAGAAGGTCATGAAGTCGTTACTGCTGAGGGTTATAGGAATACATGGCTCAATAGAGCTGTGGCTCTCTGTCAGCCTGGCTACAGTGCTGAAAAGAAATCTAGGATTGTTCTTATTCTCCTCTATTAAAGATGAGTAATAGGCAGCTCTGGCATTACGGAGGGCCTTCCTATATGTCTTTAGACTTTCATGCCAAGCTAAGTGAGATTCCTCCAATTTAGTAGAGCGCCATTTACTTTCTAATTTTCGCGATATTTGTTTTAGTTCACGGGTTTGTGAGTTATACCACGGAGCTAACTTCCTCTGTTTTATTTTCTTCTTTTTTAACGGAGCAACAGAGTCGAGTGTTTTTCTTAGTGAGCAAGCAACACTGTCAACAAAATGGTCAATTTCAGAGAGACAAACGTTAGTGCAGGACTCTTGAATATTAGGATAAGGCATTAAAGTAAATGCAGATGGAATCGCTTCCTTAAATTTAGTTACAGCACTATCAGATAAACATCTAGTGTAGAAACTTTTACCCAGTGGTGAGTAATCCTGTAATATGAATTCAAAAGTTATTAAATAATGGTCTGATAAAATAGGATTCTGTGAAAAGACTATTAAGTCATTGATTTCCACACCATAAACCAAAACAAGGTCGAGGGTGTGATTAAAACAGTGAGTAGGTTCATGTATACACTGACTAAAACCAATCGAATCTAATAGAGAGATAAACGCAGTACTAAGGCTGTTATTAACAACATCAACGTGAATATTAAAATCTCCTACAATGATTACTTTGTCAGATTTAAGGACTAAATTTGATAGAAACTCTGAGAATTCAGACAGAAATTCAGAGTAGGGACCGGGAGCCCGGTACACTATAACGAGTATAATCGGCTGCACAGTTTTCCAGGTTGAATGTGAAAGACTAAGAACAAGACTTTCAAATGAATTATAATTTAGTTTAGGTTTAGGGTTTATTAATAGGCCTGAGTCATAAATCGCTGCAACGCCTCCTCCTCGTCTACTGCCTCGAGGAATATGAGTATTAATATGACTGGGAGGAGTGGATTCATTTAGGCTAACATATTCTTCGGGACGCAGCCAGGTTTCAGTCAGACAGAGAACATCAATATGGTTGTCTGATATCAGATCATTTATTAATACAGCTTTAGATGACAGAGATCTGATGTTTAAAAGTCCACATTTTATTCTCTGATTTTGTTGCATTATCGCAGATTTGGTGTTGATTTGCATCAAGTTTTTCTGTATAGCTCCTCTTCTGTTCATTTTTGATTTAATTAATGTAGATGATCGTGGGGCACACAGCATTGTTATCGCTGTCAGCACAGGGATGACCACCTCCCCTCACTCCCCCACCTCATGACTTATAACCGAGTGGAAATCTCCTTAGAAACCATCTCTGTAAACACATAGCCGCTATATCTTTCTCTCCTCACAACTGTCTGTCCTCACACCATCCTCCAATCCTCCCTTCCTCTTTCTCTCTGCCCTTCAGCTCTCAAAGCTCGTTCTTTAAAAGTCGTCCTGTGAAACTCATCCAGCATCCCACTGCCACCCACCATGATCCAGTCACCATAACCAAATCCATTTTAACACGGCACAAACAGATCCCAAAGCCTCGTAGCGTAGGGGGGTGTGACAGGATGGAGTGGAAAGAAGAGTGCAATGAAATGTCAAGCTGGTGAGATATCTTCACCTTCCTAAATAAACCTTCCAGTCTTTAGTGTCTTAAATCTCATCCGTCTAACCTAGGAGGGAGATGCATTTAAATGTGGATCAAGAGAAAAGGAAAGAAAAAGACATGATTTGCCGTGATGAAATGAGAGCTGGAGCAAGAACAGCAGGAGAAGGGCGGAATGTGAGATAAATACACTGAGGTATAGGTGGAGGAATGGGGGTTTGACAAGAGCGAAGACAGATTGGAGAGAATAGATGCAGATAGAAGCGGAGAGATGGAGACGCAGGGAGTGAGAGCAAGAAAGATAGAGACATATATGGCTGAGCTGGCAGCCTGCTTCGCTGATTAACATGCCTCTCAGACACGGTGAGAGGGATCAAACTTGCACCCAGCCAGGCCTGGGAGTTATGCCTGCAATGCAACGATAGTGTGTGTGTTATTTCTGTTTGTTTGTTTTGAGTTTGGATCTACTGCTCGGCACACATTCTTTCATTCACATTCATTGTTGTTCACAGCTGCCTTGTGTGCACAGTTGTCAACTGGAGACATCTGTTGATTGACACCCCAGTGTGTGTGTGTGTGTGTGTGTGTGTGTGTGTGTGTGTGTGTGTGTGTGTGTGTGTGTGTGTGTGTGTGTGTGTGTGTGTGTGTGTGAACGGGTGAGATAAAGCAGGGATGGGAAATCCAGAGTCACCATAGTGCGTGAACTCAAATTGGAATTGATACAGGTGGATTTTATCAAATTAAGTTGGTTGAGGCTGGTTTGTGGTGAGATGAGATAAAGAGAGCAAGGGCAAAAAGATGGCGAGAGGAGATGGTGAAGAAAGGAAAGAAGGGTAGAGAGATGCATGTGTCAGTCCAGGATGCTGAGAATGCTGTGTGTGTGTGTGTGTGTGTGTGTGTGTGTGTGTGTGTGTGTCTGTGTGTGTGTGTGTGTGTGTGTGTCTACAGCCTATGTGCATATGTAGAATCAAAGGCTTGCCGGTACCCTTTTCTATCTTTGCCGGTGCCAACCCTGCACTGCCATCCTTCCTCTGGGAGAAGGCACTGTGCCTCTCTGTCTCTGTGGGGAAAGAGAAATTGCTTTTAGATACAGTTTACGATGGGGGCGTTCACAGTGGAATGCTTGACAAGATGATTTTCCTATGAAATTTTCCATTATAAATAAATAATCTGGACACAGCTGAAGGACATATTATCCTAGAAAAGTATAGCTTCTATAGCGAATCTGCAAAGTAAATTATTTCACCATACACTTTGTACTGAATGTGTTGATCTTGACAGTGTCAACCATTCGGTGGCTTTATTTGGCAGAGTTTTATACACAGTGCAGGAAGGGGAGATAAAGGAAGTGAAGGTAAACACCATTAGCACACAGAGATGTTTTTGTGAAGCCTCAGACGTATACAGAGCTCCGTGTTCCTTCTACCTCTCTATCCTCCTCTCCTGACGGCTCTTTTCTCCTCTGTAACAGAATCACTGATAGACTATTTCATGCTGCCCTTCACACATTGTATTAACCAAAAGTATCTCTGGATTGTACAATCTCACCTTGTAAATGCTGTGTTCGACCAGGGACCCAGGGTTGGTTTCACAAAAGATGTGTAAGACTGGTTTTTAGTGTTAGGCTAGTCTTACAGTAATTTTGCTGCTAGATTACTCTGGACATAATAGACTATTTTAAACCTAAAACGTTAGCCACCCTGCCCCCAGGCTGTTATTCAGATGAATCTGGAGTCTGACTAGCTGTTAGACTTTAGCCAAAGTCAAAATCTGTCTTTGTGGATACCGGCCTTAGAGCACTTTTGTAGGCCACTTATCTGCAGCCTCTTAATGCTTAAACTGAAAAAGTTTTACATTTTCTTCCTGAGAGTTATATGAGAAGGTCTATTCCACTGTCATATCTGTCTAAATACATTAGAAAGCTACATTGAGCAACCAGTTAGCTTAGCTTAGCATGAAAAATTAGCATCAAACAGTATCAAATCTGACTTCCAGCACCACTAAAGCTCACTAATTAACATGGTATACACTGTCTTGTTTGTTTTCAGAGGAGTTACCTGCCAGAATATTTCTTGGCCGGGCAAAGTGACTTCCTGAAAACTCTGCTGGTTGCCTGGCAACCTCATGGTGATGACAAGACTCTAGGAAGTAAGTGCTCCTGGCCAAGAAACAGTCCGGCACATAACTCCTCATATAAACCACACAGTGTTGTTTTCACACTTTGGGTTTTGCACAATTTGACAAACTAGTATACAGTTACTGAGCTCTAGATGTGCTGTTGCCCCATTTACAGTCTTTATGCTAGGCAAGGCTAACCATCTCCTGGCTAATCGTCCACATTAAATGAGAAAATTACTATCTGTGATAAGAAACCATCTGGAAATGTGTGATACTGACAAATGTCACATGTTTTTTCTGATGGCCAAGCTTGCGGAGGTATTTTTACATCACTACTATGCTGGTATTAAAATCCTAATATTAATGAGTCACTCTGCTCTAAGCACATCACAGTTTTTCCTCTTACTGCTGAATATTTTCACAGCTTTTTACACAAAAAAGGTTAAAATTGGGTTGTAAATAACCAGGTGGAAATCACTTTGCAGTTGAACCATTTATCGTTGTTATTTACTCAGTACGAATGGCTGATAATCAACAGTGCATTTGCATTGTCCTCCTATTCTATTACCAGAAACATACATTAAACTATTAGCAGCGCCATTGTGCAAAGATGAACTGCAGAGTTTTGTTTTCATTTTTCAGTGCCTTTCACTTTCCCCCAAATGTTCTTTTTTTGCCCACCACCTGAGTCACTTGTTACCATTACGATAAATGCACCTCTCCTCCTGATTCATGAGCGAAAATGGCAAACCCTATTGAGTTACTCCTGAGTATTTACGCAAAATAATACCTGCCCTTGGGGGAATTTGGCCGAATAATCACATCAAGAGGGATTCTGTCATGCTGCAGAACCTCTTATTGCCATTAGAAAGGTTTTCTGTATTCTTTATAACCATGCCGGAGATTATCGCCTTGTGTGTTTTCTTCTACTGGCTTTATGGAGTCTCCAGCCAGTGATGGATGGAGTTGCTTTTAGTCTCCCGTCAGTCTCAGAGTGTGTTTTCTTTTCATTTTTACTGCAGTGTAGCTGGGTTCCTCCTTCATGGATGGTTTGGATGTGATTTATGGCTTTGGCCCCTGATCCCTGCCCTACTAATGATGGTTGTAAACTGGTGGGATGCCAAAGGTCAGGCTTATCCCGACTGTTGTGATGTGAAATGATGTTTCTCCTTGTCTCGTGAAGTATGTTGAAGCTTAAAAGCTGAAGGAAGCAAGGAGAAGTAACGTGGAGGGTAGAAAAATAAAAGATATGCATGGTACAGAGAATAAAAGATTTATCGCAGCGCTTCTTCTTCGAGAGTCTTCCTGAAACATAGACCTATAATTAACCTGCAGATTCACAAAGACGTTGTCAGACGAAGCCGTAAAATCTTTGTTCTACTCCGCTCAGATTGCAACTACAGCTCTTCTGTCTCCTGGTGTCTCAGCAGCTGTAATTTTGAGGACTGTGAAGGTTAATGACAGTGACACAACTCTGGGGAGAGCTCCAGTAATACTCAAAGATATCCATTCATCAACAATAAGGTATTACAGGTATTACATTACTGCACGGTCATCCAGCTCTCTTTAGAGGGGCTACCTCTCGCCCGTTAATGGGAGCACATCCACTGCAGAGAGAAAGAGTCAGAGATTATCTTATTCCAGCACAAACCTTTAAATCCCCTGAGATTATATATCCATTAGACACATGGCACTGTGTAAAGAAGATACTGTACTTACGGATGTAACAGTCAGGTAGCAGAGACAGAGGACGTGTTCTCATGGTCTGATTCGGATAAAAGAGGAGTGCTACAGAAATGTTTCTGTCCTCCTGCACATACTGCACATACTTCCCACTACATAAATCCATGGTGTCTCTGAGTGCATGGGAAAGCCAGTGTTCTGTGCATAAAGGTCATTCTTCATTTTTCATTTACCGTGCACTCCCCCCTCTTTTTTCTCTCTCTCTCTCTCTCTCTCTCTCTCTCTCTCCCTCCTCTCTCTCTCGACCTTTTTCACTTTCTCTCCCTATTTTTCCCTTTAAATATGTACCACGTTATTAAGGGCTCCAGGATCTCATGGTGATGCACATATCAAGTAAACAGACCCCGGGTCACTCAAGTTCCAAGCAAAGGGAAGAAATCATGTGCGCATGTCGTTCTAGTGGAGGGAATACCTGCATCCTTTTTACATTAAGCCTGAGAGAGATAGAGGGGGAAGACAGTGGTTTGGCTTAAGTGAAGGCATAAAGCCCAGAGGAGTTGAGTGTGTCTGTGTTGTTTTGTTGTATGCATGCGTGTGTAAAGTGTAACGCGTAAGTGCTTATGTATATGAGCATCGAGAAGTCAGGAAAAAGGTTAACAGTCTGGGGTCAGTAGAGCAGATTTAAAATTTGTTTTTTTAGGAAAGCAAAACAAAGAAGTGTTTATTCATATTGAACATTTTACCCTAGGGGGGGATACAATGCACAAACAAACAACATGAACTATGTGCTGTTTAAAATACAAACACAACAAAACTAATCAAATGCACAGGGGAAAACGAATGTGTTCAGTCTGAATTTTAGCAATGTTAATGTTGGAGCACGTCTAACACAATCTGGAAAAGTGTCCCAGCAGCTTGGAGAGTTAAAACCAAAACCTACCTTCTCAACTTTTGACTTTGCTTTTGGAACAAACTGCTTTTGGGCCTGTGCCGGCTGATGAGCATCACCAGATAGTCTTCAGCACTAACTCAAAGTCACCTGAGGCAATTTACCAGATTTCACCAAAGGCTTTTTACAACTTTCACATATTCATTAGACCTGTAAACAGACTTTGGTTACGAAAAAATGTTTCAGTTTCCCTTAAAGGCATTTTTTATACCATAACTAATCGTTTTAGTTACCTTACCTTAACAACGCAATGGTCTATTTGCCATAACTATGATTTTCCTCTAACCTTACCTGCAAATATTGAAGAGAGCAGAAATGTCATAATGTTGTCATTGAACGTGAAAAATGATCATGACAGTAATAATAATAGCGCTGGCTTAAACACAAGTGTCCAGTATTAACGTTCTTGTCTGGTGAAAGGGGTTGAACTGACGCAAAATTAGCTTTTGCATGTTTCTGCATTTAATGAGAAGGCCCTTACTCTAGATTTGTTTTTAAGTTCTTTTTTTATTGGTGATAACAATAACACCTTTATGACCTTTCTGGTGCTGTGCTTCCAGGGAGAAAGAGGCGAATAAGAACATGTTCCTGCCACAGAAGCTCAGCACTAATAACAAGAATTTAGTTTTGTCTTTGTTGAGTTGCAGGAAGTTGTAGGACATCCAGTTCTTCGAGTATTTAATGCATTCAGCAAATGACTTAAGAGGGTCGAGGTCTCCAGGGGACAAGCGTGGGTACTGTATAAAAGATTCAGATTCAGATCAACTTTATCATCCCACACAGGGAAATTTGTTCAGTCCAGTGCTCCAGACAAGTTCACAGACTTGTGTTTTCGATTTATGTGGCCTAGAGGCAACATGTACAGGCTTAACAGCAATGGTCCAAGTACTTACCCCAGAGGGGACTTCATTTTCCTACACATGAAGATATACAGAAATTGTCATCCCTTTAGATAAGTTGAAAACCAGGCAAGTACAGAGCCAGGAGGTCCTTCCCACTAGTCTACTCTTGGCTCGGTATGGATATAAATCTGGCAATGCAAGAGTACTATTGGCTCTGTGCTCTTCCTCTCCTCTGTTTCTTTGTCTTTCTGTCTCTCTCATTCCGGACATTCTCTGGCTTCAGTCTCTTTATGTCCGGTGTGACTCCCCCTATCTGTTTGAATGCCTCACTTGTCTCTCTTTCACTTCTGCTTCTCTTCATCCCTCCCTGTAGTGCATTATTGTTATCTATTTTCTTTGTCCTGCCTTGTCCTGTCCCCACTCTCCAAGCTCATTGTGTGAACAGTTTTCTTTCTCACATCTTGTACTTTATTTCCTTTTCTCATCATCCCTGCATACAGCATCTTGTGTTATTGGTGATTGATGGAGATCCAAGCACAGCATCAGCTTATCACCTGTGATTGATTCTGCACACTCCATAAAGTAGCCTCTCCTCTCACAATAATAAAACAATTAGACCACTCTTTGGGAAAACCATTAGGTGTTTTTACGTCTGCAAAAAGAAACTGGAACAACTATAAAATCCTCCACCGCTTATTTAACACACTTTCCCATATAGCCTACTGAACTCTGAAGGTCATCTCAGTGATGTGAAACCATAAAAGCAGAGCAAAGTGGAACTCACCCGTGTGCCTTTGGCGGTGTTTCTTTAAACGTTAATTCCTCTTCAAAAGTTAATAGGTGTTTTAAGGATCAAGCTCAAAGTCTTTTTATAGTTTAAGTGTATCTCCCTTCCAATAACAAAGGTTATTTGAGCTTCAAACCCTTTGGGTTGTTATTGGCATCCCTCCAGTATCTCTTTGTACAGAGCCTTATTGGAAACTGTGAATTGTATTGAATTAGATTGAATCAAGAGGTTCTGGTTGTCTTCTACTACTACTACTACTACTACTACTACTACTACTACTACTACTACTACTATAGCTTCTACTTCTATCATGCCACAAGAACAAACAGTGTACAAATATTTAAAACAACATGCAGTTCTCTTTAAAGGTTTTAATTCAGGTCTGTGTCATTTTGTTAAAATTGTGTTGCAAATCTCTCATGCTCCGTTCTGCGAGGACTAACAACGCTAAGACAAGACAGTGACTGTTCATCTGAACACAATGCCAACATTCCCATGACACATACCTGGAATCAAATCAGCAAAATATCTCTTTAAGAATGTCTTTCTGCCACTATCATCAATCACGAAAAAACATTGCAATAACTGCAGTTTAAAGTTGCATTAATTGAATAAATTGAGCAGTTAAAGGACAGCGTAATAGAAACAAAATTAACATAAAGGTGATGAAGAAAACTATATTTACACACTTGCAGATAAAGCATCATTAGCATTTATTTAGACTTGTGTTTTTGGACATCTGGTGTATATATACGTCAAATGTTAGCTCTGAATTAGCTCCTGACTGTTAGATACTCCACTAGTTTACCAGCTAATCGCTAACTATAATCCCCTTTCACACTTCCTCTTCATTGCGGGGCTGTTGCACCTTTATAACACCCGGCCATCTGTGTGAAAGGCGTTGACCCAGAATGAGGGGACAGATATGTGGCACCTCTGAGCTGGCAACGGAGGTAGTGAGAGAGCCGCAACACGACGAGCCAACGTATGTGTGAATGGGAATAGCGGGCTGGACGAAACCACAAAAAGTGACAAAGTAGCGTTTAGAGTAGCTTAAGTTATTAATCATTTACAGAAACATTTTGTGCAATAATCCCCCAATCTTTTTTCTCTGTCTCCTCTCAAACACACACACACACACACACGCTCAGGTGCTAGGCGCTGGCTGCAGTCCTTCTCTGTCTTTCTCTCTACTAACAGTTGTGGTACTATCATGTATAAGGTTGGCAGGTAGTGAGTCGGCTCATACACGCTCGACGCAGAATGCCGGCGTTCTGTGTGAAATCACAACTGTGGCAGCTTTACGTCTCCTTTGCTTGGTTCAGTGTGAATGACCAAAAAACCAGTGTTCCTTTATTACAGCGCTTTTGCTGAATCTCTATGTGACAAGCTTCTGTGTCTCTCTGCTGTTTGATGTGTTTTGGTGTAGGTGTGGTACAGTTTACTCAGACCTTTTACAAACAACGGCCTTCTGCTGCTGGAAACAAGGTTGAGATTGAACCAACACATTAAAGGTGTGGACTGGACAGTTAAGGTTGATTAGTGCAGCTTTAATATGTGCAACACTTGCTAATTATATTTTCCATTCATATTTTTGGGGCATAAAAATTTAATTTGCTTAGCGAAATGATGTTCAAAGGATTTGAGTGGATATGTTTGAATTAATTCTTCCTCTTTTCAGGCTTTTTGATGGTGGGTGACCAGTGTGAAAAGGGATTATATCAGACTATTGCTTGAGTACTGTGTTACCAGTAGATACCTCTGTTTAATACTTGACAGCCACGCTGTGAAAAATTCTAATCATAAATACCCCAACCGCCAGTGTCCCCATTAATGCTGCTCTATTTCATTACCATTTTCACTATATCTAGGACACGCATAATCTTGGTCTTCTTTCAACCCTCCAATTTTTAGTGCAAGCACCTCACGGCTGTGTGATAAAAAACACATCGTGAACTTAAACGTCGCCAAGAATGGGGCTAAGGGAGAGCAATAGAGAAAACACGGCGTAATGAGATGGTGAAAGGAAAAAGGTAGAGAGACGGAGAAGAGGAGAAAGCTAGAGCCATGGCAACAGTAATAAGTGAAAAGAAAAAACAACATTTCAGAGCATATAAGCGCCTTCATTTGATGATGAGGTGTTCTATTTGCAGCTAAAGTATCCAAACCCCTGCAGCAGAGGGTCACTATCTCTATAACCAGCATTTAATTCCAGGCTTTCCTCACATCTCTTCTTCACCATCAAACTGTTCCCTGTTCTCTTTTTAAGCCTCTGTTCTCTCTCCTGACTTGACTCCATATCAGAACTGTATCAATCCTCATTAGGGCTTTGCCAAAGACACTAGACGTCATCGATTGGCTTGTGATTTGTTATCTAAGTTGACCACAGTCGTGATCACTCTGAGCCCCCCCACCACCACCACCACCATTCTGAAATCAAATGATCTCTTAATGACTTTGTTTAGGAAATTACCTGCCTAAACAGCCCGAGTCAAATTGATCTGGTGCTGTGGAAACAGACAAATTAACAAGTCTTTGTTAATCCTATTGAATCGAACAACGCATGGTGGTGAGTTCATGAAGCCCTGTTAGATTTATAGAAGAGAAAGGATAGTTGGAGTGGATGTGGTATTAAAGCTCAGACTGAAGTTTCACTTGACCGGCTTATGTTTTTTTCCCCTCCACAGTCGTCACTTGCAATCTGTAATAACTTGGCATTCAAATAAGACTGTTGGGCTGGCACGTGGAATAAAGCTCAATCCCTAATATGTTTGTCACAACACTTGAAACAATGGTCCTCCCGATAAAAGAACTGACACAATAATTTACTACTGACAGTGGAGGATTTAACATTTCTTAAATCCACAGTGCCCACACAGTGTGCCAGCTTCAATATGACTTTGGTGACATCTGCTGCCATTTGGATTTCGAACCAGGAGTGCTGTAGTACCCTGGGGTTGAATATTTTGGATTAGTGTCTACTCCAAATGGCAAAATGTATATGTGACTTGCAGTACGCCTCGTTCAATGAAAATGGCTTATTACTCTACAGCTTGTGCCATGCAGAGAGGCTTCTGAATGGACTCGGCTGCAGCCATTTGTCATAATTACAGAGATGCTTTGGCTCTGAACCATTTGCGCACCCACCCTGCTCGCGCACACACACACACACACACACACACACACACACACACACACACACACACACACACACACACACACACACACACACACTTTCATACTTGTGTATCTACTTATTCTGCTGTCCCATGAAATTGTATAGCCCAGGGTGTCTAATTATACTAATCGAATGCGTACCGCCTGACATTTATTCATACATTATTAATAGCAGAAACAATAGAATCTGTGATTGGATATAGTGACTTCCTGACTTCTCATCTTCTTCTCTCTCTCTATGTCTCACTTATCTCTCATTCCATCTCTCTGTCCCTCTCTCTTTACCCCATGACCTCCTTTCTTCTCTTGGTGACTCTTTCCCCTTCACCTCCTGTAATTATTCTTGTGGGTGTAGAGTAATCAACATGCCTCCCACTTTTATTCTGATGTCAGAGCAGGGAATGTGAGATATGTCCCATAAAGATTATGTGTCCTGATAAGGTTATGTCTCGGACTCCATTAAAGAGATGGGCTGCACAATGGCTGTTTGTATCCTTAGGGGGAGAGAGAGGGAGAGTGAGAGAGTGACAGAGAAAGACTGAAAGAGGGAAACTGTTACTACATAGAGTACAGTATGGTATTTTTTATTTTTTTATTTTTTCTGGTGAATTTTATTCTGTACTTAACTTAATTTCAGTTGTATTTAAGATCATTAATTATTGTACTTACCACATTTTACTATGTTACTTATAAATTGACATTATATAAACACTTTATGTTAAAACCCCCAGTATACATAAAACTCACCATTGCACAATTCATCCGCTGCATTCACGTCCATGTGCCTGTGTTTCCACATTAATTCTTGCCTATGATAAATAAATACATATTAAATATTAAATATTATAGAATGTTTCCTTTTTTATTTTATTGGAAGTGTCACTTATGTTTGTTTAAGACAGAGAAAGTTGAGATTCTGAATCGATAAAGAAACAGAAAGTGTTGCGTTAAATATAAATATCTAAATTTTGTTCCTGGTTGTGACATATTCTACATATATACACATTGAAACTGTAGTGAAAGTGATGTTATTATGTCAGTATGACAGTCAGAAGACCATTTCCTTGTCTCTTTAAGAGTCACACGTGTGTTGCGGTAAAGATAGGCGAGCCCTTGAGGTAAATGGTAATGGTAAATGGACTTGTACTTATATAGCGCCTTTCTAGTCATCTGACTACTCAAGGCGCTTCACAGTGTCTGTCACATTCACCCATTCACACAGACATTCACACAGATGGCAGTGGACATCTACACACCATCTAATTTGATCTAACCTTTCACACCTCATTTACACACCCATGCACAGCACGGGGAGCAATTCGGGGTTCAGTGTCTTGCCCAAGGACACTTCGATATGTGGGGGGGAGATGGGGATCGAACCACCAATCTCTCGAACAGAGGACGACCCACTCTGCCACCAAGCCACAGCCGCCCTTGAGGCTCTAGATGTTCTGCAGCCCGGCTGCTCCAACCTGTTCACACGGGCGCCAGGAAAAAAAGCAACAGGTTCGGCGACACATGTTCTGCTCAGGCGAGGAGTGTGGCCCAGTCGTTACAAACAAGTTACATAGTCTTGCCTCAGCATATAATGATATTTTGTGCAGAAGTGCGCTCCCAACTATGTGACAACTTTTGGGAAAGGCAGTTTTCTGTGTCACCATGACAACGACCCTGAGTCAATGTCAGATGGGGAGATCGTAATTCATGTTTTACTGTGAGAAGTTACGTTGCAGTGCAACAAAACCCTTGCAATCTTTGCTTGTACTGCCCTCAAATTCACAGTAGATTGATTTCATCTGGAGAAGACATGTATAGAGTCTGAGAGGGATAGAGCGCATATTGGACACCCTGCTTGTTTTTGCACCGTTTCACAGCACATGTTGTCTCGCTGTGACCACAGTAAAATGCTGAGACGATTTGCATAAAGAAATCCAACCTGAAATATTCAAAGTTGAGATATTGTGCATGACTGAAAGATATTGTCTGTGTTTACAGCAGTGGTAAAGGAAGGCCTGTCCACTTGATTTTCAAAACAAATTTCCCGATGTTGCATTTAGTGTTAAGATGGCAACAAGATGAAAATTGAATTATGGGGTTTTGTAAATTATGTGTTTGTGAAATTTCTGGGTAAACACAATTTGATGCCAGGCTCATATGGAGACAGAAAAAATGATAGATAATTACAGATGAGTCACAGCCCAAGATGATAACAACTTGCATAACATCGTCTGTTGAATTCACATTGAACCACCACATACATGCTACAGCAGAAAAATTGCAGTCACGCAGAGGTAGCGGCCAGCCAGCCATGTCTTTTGAGGTTTGTGGCTGAAGTCGATAGCAAATCTAAGGGCTTTTCTCCTTGGGAGCTGAGTGCTTGATACATTTTCTCAATGGATAGAGTAGGGTAACTTAATTTGGGTATCATTTGTATTTCCACATAAATCACATCTGAGACCTGCATGTGCCTTTGTACCACCCCATGAAATATACCAACAGTTGAGCTCCGCCGTCAAAGAGGTGATTGGCATCGCTGGAAAGCATTTAATTTAAGTAAACCACCACTTCTATCCCTCTCTCAGCCTGTTTCATATCCTGGATAATGCTTGATGTCTGGAGCGGTATTGAGCCTTTCACTCACTCTCTGCCTATACAGATATACCATTCATCTATAGGCCATATATTCCCCGCTGTCTTGCCCGAGATGTTGCCCCTTTGGCCCCTTCTCATTTTTTCTCAGATGTGTCATAGATGGTGTGATGTTTGATGTGGTCATGTTGTGCCACAGTGATCTGGCTGCATTTTAGAGCTGACTGGACACTTCTCCCTCAGCGGATGACTTAATCCTGCACTCTGAAAGCTCTTTCTCTCCTCTCACATCAGGGCGAAGAGGTAGAGAAACTGTGGGAATACAAAGATAGAGCTTCAGTCAAGAACAGCAGCCAGACAGTTTGTTTGTTAGTTAGGTAGTCAGTGATTGAGTGAGTGATCAGTTCTGTGTATGTTTATGCGTGTCTTACTCCTCTGCCTCATTTAGCAAATACTCACTCCCTTTTCTCCTTTTTTTGTCTTTCCTTTTTCCAGACTCCGCCGTTGTGTTGCTATGGCGACCGTGGCTCCTCCCTTCATCCTGCTGTGCTGGCTGCTCAGAACGGCCAGCTCGGCGTTCCCGGAGGAACCAGGGCCCCTCAACTTCATCCCCACTGAAGGTATTGACCTCTACGAATTTCACGCCCTCCAGCCGCCTACTCCCTTTCGTGCCTCTTTCCCAGGTCGTGATGTGTGAGGTGTGGGTTTGTGGCAGGGTGTTGAATTGGGGGAGGGCAAGAAGCGGGCTTAAGGTCATGGCGTGGGCTGTGGAGGTCAGAAAGACTCTCACACGAAGGGTGTTGACTGGTGTACGGGTCACGAGGTGTGGGGTCGCACTAAGGAATGAGACCAGAGTGTAGGAAGGGGCTCTCATGTTCATGACTTTCCAACACAGACACACACACACACACACACACACACACACACACACATACACACACACACACACACACACACACACACACACACACACACACACACACACACACACACACACACACACACACACACACACACACACACACACACACACACAGAGAGACCCTCGAGAGACGCAACTCCCTCCACACTCAGACTTTGAGTCTCCATATCAGCTTGGTAGTCTCCAGCTCAGACCCAGCCATGATTGATTGCAGTTCAATATTATTGATTGATTCCCAGCTGAGTCCAGACCCTTCTTGACGTATCATACCAAACAGTAGAGAGTAGAGTTTGTCATGGTACTGAGTGCTACAGTGGAGTGGCTGCGTTAGACCCAGCAGCTTTGGTTTACAGCAGGTTTAAGTTGTAGTAGAAAATGCAGGATCATTTTGATGGTCGGGCAAGACTAGCAGAGGAAGGTGTGGAGGTGAACAGAGATGGAGGACAAGGAGATAAAAGGATGAATCACAGTGGGTTGCAGGACGGAGCGACGTAGATACTATAGGAAGAAATTATAGGATTGAAATAAAGCAGTAGCAGACTAGCAATAAGAAGAGGGAGCAGATGAATAGACCATAGGGTGGGATTTAAAGAGGTAATGATGAAAGTGCAGGGAGAAGATTAGATGAGAGGATATCAGATTCAAATATTGACATTCACCTCAGTCAAGGTCGACGACAGATAGCCATACTTCACCTGATTTATATGTAAGTGTGATATCTGCTTCTCTCTTCGCTTTATTTCTCTGTCTTTGCACATCTGCGGGGCCACATGATGATAACGTGTTGGAAATGCTCCACCACTTTTATCTTTGATTTGTCTCCTTTAAGGTTTCCATCCCTCGATGCGCCGGATTCCTCGTCCTCCGAAACACTTTGAACATTTTGTTTTACCTTTCTTGATGTTTTTGAAAATGTCACCTGTCTCTGTGTGTCTCTATTTTTGAATGATTTTAAATCGCTTGGCAGAATATGTGTTGCCAAACTTGTCAACAAAAAGAAGCATGCAATATACTGTAGTAGTTATAGGTCATAAATCTTTCATTTTCAGACGATGATTTGTTTCTTGTGTCTCAGTTTGTGCTCTGCTATGTGTCTTTGTATGGTTTCTGTAATGTTGCAGATATACTGCTGATACTTCAAATGCAGGTCTCAAATTTTGTCACCTTGAATACCTGTTACTGCTGCACAACTGTCAAAACAAACTAACACAAAACCACTTTCATGATGACTACTTTTACCAAAGATGGATGTCAGATTGGGAATCAACCTATTCAAACCAATCATGTGTTTCTGACTCTCATTCGCCAACAGTGGTGAGAAGACATCCAGTGTTTCTGGGCAGACCCCACCGAACATGGCTGAGACAAGAGCCTCTACACATCCAGAGGATCCTTCAAGTCAATCGGACACTCTACATTGGAGCCAGGTACAACACACAAACACAAACATACTAATTAAAATGATAGTTTTTAATTTCTTTTACTTTATCTACAGTAAGAATACACTTTAAGGAATCTGTGATCTGTGATATTCCTTTGATTTCTTGTATCACACACAAACAGTATACAAGTACAAAAATAGCTCTGTCAGAGCCATTTTCAGCTTTAATATCTGTTGGATTGTCTGTTATCACTGCACTTGTTGCCAAGCAACATTATCCTCTTTCATTGGACATTATTTTAGGAGATACAGTGTCTGAGCCTCAAGCCTAAATTGTATTTTACTGTAGATAAATAAGTGTGGAATTGATTACTTGTGGCAGATCCAACACTTTGGTCCGTGTTTCAACATACTAACTGCATACACGTTGACATGCTAACATGCTAGTATTAGCATTCAGCTGTGGCTTAGTTCTACTGGGGCTGGTTTCTGACTCTCCTCTGATTGAGGGAGTATTGATTTCTCTCTTTTGCCTATTGGCGTTAAACATTAAGGGCCCTTTTTTGTTATCTATCTATGGCACATGGTCTTAAGTGCATGGTGCAAGTGTAATAAGGGTGTATCCAACTCCACTCCAGTTTTGCTACTAGCACGGCACATATTCTGTGCGCAAAGTAAGGCGCAAGGGGCAGAGGTCTCTTCATTAGTCATGGATGTGATTTTTGTGTAACATGAATGAAACCAATCAGAGGGTCAATCCTCATTGCAGTGGACTCAATGCTATTTAAACAACAGGTTTGTGAAATTGGAGAAGCGAGCAGTTTTCTGCTGAGGAAACAGATCTGCTCATGTGCAAAGCTACGGCTCCTCCACTGTTTCACAGTCCCCTGTCCAATCAGCAACTCCATTTGACTGAATATGAGCAAATGCACCCATAATATATTTAACTGGGGAGGAGAAAAAAAAGGAATTTGCGTCTGTGTGTGTGTTACAAGCATGACACGCAGATCAACTCTGATATCATCCTAGTCCACTTATATGTTAAATCATACGCATGCTAACCACCTGAATGAATGATATTCGTTCCCTCTGTAGGCTGTTGCTTTTGAAATGATGTACAGTATTGTATTGATGTACGAGTACTTACTTTAGTGATTAACTTAATGATCCCAGAGGCTGCTTTCAGTAATTGTATACGTTTCTATACACACAGTAATGTCTCTGCAGCAGATTTTGTGGGACATTAATCAGGGAAAATGAATGTGCAACTTATGTGAGTAACAAATAACAAATCTGCTACAGTAGCTCTATTTAAAAGGGGATATTTGGCCCGACAAATGCTGGTCCTCATCTGTCTGTCAGTCTGGTGTATGTGCTGATCTTGGACAGACAGAAGCCCTGGTGGTCAGGAGGGCCAGACGAGCGCAGCCTGCTCAGCTGCACCGGGTTTACACTGTTAAGCTACATCTGCTCCTCCCCAGAGACATTCAGGAGCCAACAAGAAACAGACTGAACTAATAGAACACATACACTTAAAGATTTACTGCCCATGATGTCCGAGAGATAATTTAGCTTGAAACAAGCTAAAAAAAAACGAGACACAGTCAGCTCCCACATATGGCGTTGGTTATTTGCTGCAGTTGCAGATTGAAAGAAGAATGAAGTGGTTTCCAACAAGAGACGCCACTGTGGTCCAGGAAATGACCCAGTCACTGGCCTCCAGCTGGTCCACCCCTCACTACTGAGAGTTGGTAGTAAATATATCAAACTATATAACATTGTTCCAGCCATTCTGTCTGCACTAAAGGTTTATAAGAACATGCATACACACAGCCCTATAGTAAAACTGCACGCAGACTGAGACAGCTACAGCTACTGCAGCTACTGCAGTGTCCAGGTCTGCTTCAAAATATAACCAGAGCCATGAAACACTCTGAGAGACGTTAATTTTAATTTACAGCTGCAGAATTTTTTTACTGGATAGCAGAGGTAAACTGATATGAATGTCTCAGCCAAGCGGATGATAATAAAATGCTAAACTGACAGCCGAGAAGACGAAAGAGGGGGGAGGGATATATTTATATATTCTTGTAGTGTAAGTGGCTAATAGTTTTTTGCGGTTACCTGACTGAAAATGATCAGCCTAGAAAGAAACAGATGCATGTTTGAATGTTTGTGTGAGCCAGAGACAACCCAGCAGGGGGGCAGAGTTTTAAAATGTGTAATGTATAAATAAGTACCTGTGTGTTGGCAGGTATAACTGCCAAAAGCTCCCACAGAGTGCATGGCCTGATAAGACGCTTCACTCATTCCCAAATCCTGTCGGTATTAGCATAGCTGCTCCTCAGACTGCAAGCACTGCTAAATCCCTGCCCTAAGCACCTGCTGAGAGCCTCTACCTCTCCCTGTCCTCTTCTCCATCCTTACTAAATGAAAGTAAACTATGTATTTGGCTGGTGGCTGGTGAAGTAAAGCTCCTTGCTGTGTTAAGCCCTATTTCATTGCTGTCCACATGAGCAGCTGTGGATTCTGTGTTCTTCAGCCCTCAGACGGATCCAAAGGGCTAATCCGCACAAATATAAACCAATTGGAGAGTGTTTATCTATTGACAAGATGACTAAAGGAACGAAGCCAATTCTCGATTAACTGTTCCAATTGTGATAAAGCGTATAAGAGGTTTTTGCCATCTGGCTCTGTGCATGTGTTTACATTTTGCATTAGGTCGAAAGGGAAAGTGTGTTGCCTTACTGCCAGCTCGGTGGATGCTCCGTTTATTAGCCCCCAGAAACTGACCCCAGAGGGTCAGCAACGGGTCGCGAGGCGGTCACAACCAGGTCAAATGCCTCGTGGCAGACGTACAGGAAGACGCTCACTTGTGGCAAAGACTGGGCCGTTTGGGAGGCAGAGCTGCCAGGCTGTTCAGCTGTACATCGGCTGGTAGAGAAAGTTAAGCATGCAGACGAGGACAACTATGATGGGAGGGACGGGAAGACACCCACATCGACACATACTATAGACACTGTAGGGCCAAAAGCATACTTTTTGGCAGTAAGTGTACAACAAGTTAAGGCGCTTTGCCAATGAGAGTTTAAGCTGCAGCTTTGGAAAGCTGTTGTTTATGTAATTTTGAAAAACTGTAACCGATAATTATAATAATTAATTCCTTGATTATTCTATTTAACATTTGGTCAATAATAGGTCAGTGTGAGAGCCTGAGCAGGCATCACAGGTGGACCTTCAAAATGTCTGTTTTATGTCCCCAAAAATGAAAAACCTAATTGACACAGTAAGCCCATAAAACGCATGAAAGCGGTCTGTCAGTCACACTACCTGATGATAGATTTTGTAGACTATTTTGTTAGTTGTAAGCTGTTTTGTTGACCTGCGCCTTAGCGTAAGGCTCTCTGGTAAGCAGTAATGAGATGTAGCGTTATATAACCTGGGCTTTTATTATGAAAAGTAAGAATGAAATAGTGAAGCTGTAATGAAAAGCTGTTGCTTTATTGCTGTCTTTTTTCAGACCTTGGTTCAGACTACAAAGCCCCAGTGTTATTATTTTACTACCTCCATAAGTACAGGAACACCTCGGTGAAACTGAGGCTTATAGGGAACCAGCCTAAATGCTGGTGGTGTCCATTGTACAAGCAACAATTATTCATAATGATAAGTAAAAAACTGAAAAGTTATCTATTGTCACTTTGCACACATTTTCCGTTGCTCTCTCAGTGAACTGAGTGAGGATTTGTCTATACTGTAGGTATGCACACAGGTTTGAGAGCACTACAAATTTACTTGTCAGAATTTATTATGCGATATCAAGCACAGCTTCTTACTTAGGGCATATATTTACAGACACTGAAATACATGAAAACCCCCACACAGACGTGCCACAGGCTACTCTCCCCCAGTCAGCACAAGTGTCAGAATAACGGGGTGGTCAGCTCAAATCTTTCCATTTCAATTTGATCCAGTGGAGCAGCTTTCCCTGCACACTATTTACAGGCTCAGAGAGGCTCAGCAATGCTCACACTAAACCATAAAATGTCCGCTTGCAAGAAGAAGAGCATGGAAACTAACAAGAATTATAGGAAAACTTGGCAGATTAAGATGTCATGACCTTGAGTCTGCTGTTGATTGGCCAGCCATAAGGAGAAAGTTCATGAGCTGGTCAATTCAGAAATATAGGAAATGTTGACAGTTTCTCTTCAGATTCTGTGTTGACTTTGTATTAGCCAGGTCAAAAAGGGTCTAAGGGATTTATGAAATAACAGCTCAGGCGCACGCACATCCTGCATACACATACACAAGGCCAGACAAAGAGGAAGAAAGAGGATACTTCTGATTTGTAGACTTTAGAGCTGGATTTTGTAAGTAAGTAAGCCTCTGTAGGCGGTGACCTAATGAATTAAGGCGACTCAAGGCAGCATGCTTGCACATACTCCAACATAAAGAATAATTAAATCTTTACACAGGTTACATGTTAGTTCTTACCCTTAATGCTAACCTTCTACCACATGCAGTAAGCATTAAATCCACTAACGCACATATAAACCAACAAAAACATACAGGCCACAGGCTTTGCATCATTCAAACAACCTGCAAGGCAAGAGGAGAGACGGAGAGCGAAAGAGAAGCAGCAGCATAAATGATTCCCCCTCCTCTGCACTATCAGCGGCAACAATACTGGCTGCCAGCAACTCTGACTAGGAGGCCTGTTGCTATATTCATTATGTTAATGCTGAGACAACGCTGAAGCAGCCTGGATGAGATTATGCCTCACACTCTGGCCCACTCCACTGTTTGGAGAACGCTTAAACTCTGACCTGTTAAGCAGGGAGGCACTGAGCAAGTGTTTGGTGATTTTGCACTCCGTCGCCACTTAGCTGTTGTCCTGTTCTGCGAGTGAGTGAGTATGTGGGAATCTTCTAAAACACTAGAAGGAAGTGAGGATGAATTATTCAGGAGTAGAGTAACCTGATGGCACTTGGCCTACCTGTGCTCTTAGAACACACACATTCTCACAGCTCCCCCTTTCAGAAAAACAAATGCAAACACGCATTGGAACACACACTGAGGTGGTATGAGTGCTCACATGAGAAGGCACTTCTACATGGATGCATACATGATAACCCCTGCCTCTATAAAAAAGGAGAAACTAAGAGAATGCACAGCACTGGGAGGCAGAGCTGGATCAGAGACGGGATCGATACTGCTGCAATAACACAGCTATGGCAGATTTACAGATTAGCCCACTAAGAGCCCGGCCCATTGCTTAGATGAAGCCCAAGCTTCAGATCCATCCCAGCAGATACAGAGGCCTTGATTAATATGCAAACGTCAGCTGTTAGCTGCTTAGCCCTACTCTCAGGTTTGCATTTTCACAGGAATATCCAAGGTTACTGCAGAATTATTAGCAGTTAAAGAGGGAGAGAAAAGCAATGTTTGGAATATCATGAATACATGCATGGTGTTAGGTTTAGCACCATGTGTAGGCAGCCTGTGGGGGTGTGCAAGCATCAATATAACAACTTGATTAAATCATCCATTAATTCACTTTTAGTGTTTAATGAGCAGAGGCAAAAGACGATGGGGAAATATGAGACATCATTATGCAGTCAGATACCATTTCTTATATATATTGGGAGAAATGGAAGACATTGAAAAGCTGCTACCTAATATCTGCGTCTGATCAACTTAAAAACGAATAAAAGTCTCTAATGTATATGCATTGCTGCAGGCACATGATTATTGTAAAACCACACTGATTTAATATAGAGGAAATATTCTTAAATAGTCTAAGCTGGGGTAAGCAGTTTTCTGGAAAAGGCAAAAAAATAAAAGAAAACGCCAGAATTTCTCCACTCTCATGACACAGTAACCTGTACGAATGCTAGTCATCCATTTCAATTGTGGTAACTGTGATTGTGATCCCGATGCTGTTAAAAAGCAGCAATTCTATGAAAAGGACCACCTTTCTTTGCACATTTGTGGGCCTGCAAAGCCCTTTGAGATGACATACTTTGATGTAAGGCTCTATAGCTACGTAAACATGAACTTGAATTAGCCGGAGATGTGAGCATCTCCGAACATTTTCTCTCATTTTATCTCTGAAACGCTTCGCTGACACGTTTTACTGCGCTTATTGTCAGAGTCTCTTTTAGGCTCTTTGTTTGACCTGTGATTGGCCAAAGTCTCCCGTCACAGGCTAGATTTTCTAAAGCTTGAAAGTGAAGAGGAGGTGCAGAAGTCTAGTTTTCTCTCCGTCCACTTGAATTACAATTTGCTGAAAGGTTATTATGGAATTTTACCCAATGATGCCAAAAAAAAAACTGCCTGCCAGCTTTAAGTGTTTGGCCTGGATTTCATCCAAAAGAAAATCTGCATCGACCTGCACTGTCCTCAGCTTGCAATAATATCTATGCTGCACTGGTATTCGTGGTTTCCTTAGTGCTGCGTCTTGCTTTACCTTAAGCTGCTGTGTTGGCTGACTGCCACTCTTTCTCCATCTCTCTCTTTCTCTCTCCAGGGATGACCTTTTCCGTGTGGAGTTGGACATCGTTGCAGGAGATGAGATGTTCTACAGCAAGGTGAGCACCCTATGGATACACACACACAGTATTTACAACCTTTAGGTGGGAAATGTCATTTTCTACTACTGATTAAATGTAGCTAACCAGCAGTGCATGTATGTGTGTTTTTTAAATGTATAGAAAAGGACATGGGAGTCGAACAAGAATGACATCAGGATCTGCAGGATGAAGGGCAAGCATGAGGTGAGACTGTGACTTTCTTTTTTAAAAACATGTGTATTCTCTATCTTTCTCTCTCTCATAATATTGTGTAAACAGTGCATGAAACCTGCGTTGATGGATTTTTGGCCACATGGGGGCTGTTCAACAACCTGTAATCATAACATTATTATCACCTTAAAAAGTTGCTATGGCGTACATATTAGCAAACTGTCCCAACAATAAAGTTGCATGCTCAATACAGCTATGGGTTTGTTGATATAAATGTTACAATCTTAGGCAATGGAGTTTTGGACTCAAACACAGATAACTGTTGAGGAGGCAGAAGATGGTGTTCAATGATTTAATGATGACAAACAAACTTACAACTGAGTCTGTGAACAAAAATCCCAGAACACTGGGTACGCTAAACACTAGAAGATACTAAAGACTGTAAACCAAACCATATAATGTAGAAACAAGCCACTAAGGCAGTACAATCTGACCCGCCATGAACCCTGTGGAATTGTACAAGGGGTTAACTATTAAAATAAACCAGGAAACAGATTAAACAAAAACCCTATCCTGAACACCAGATGAATCTGCAAGCTCATGTTTCATTTGGTGTGGCAGATGCAACTGGCCCCCCGGCCATTCAAACCAAGTCTCAACCATAGGGATTTTCAGGTTATTCCAACACGGAAGTGCTTAAAATTGCAGTTCGCAGAGTGGCTACTAGGGCAGGATTCATTACAGAGCAAGTTCTCATTGACCCCAATGTTAAATGGGCCGTTTTCACTGCATAATTAAACCTATTTAAGGCCTGGTACAACACCATTCCAGTCTGTATGTTTAGGTAATATCTCCATGACATCACTGAGGGGGGTGTTTTTTTTTGTACCAGGCTAGTTTTTATTTCATTGGAGGTTAAAGATTATGAATAATTTGGGGCGCAGCCACTTGAGTGACAGCAAGCCGCTGGCCCTCACTTCGCCTCAGAGGTAAACGTCAGCAAGATGGACGTATCTCCCTCCCCCCAACGTCACATACATGCTCTTTTTTTGGTACGAGGAAATGAGGTCTAATAAGATGGTGGCTCCCATAGGTGAGTACGATTGGATCAAGTTGGGAGAACGGACCTCGACATAGAGGCTACGTCCATTTTTTATACAGTCTATGATTCAGACAAGATTTACAGCGGATCAGATCCTCTGTAAGCCAATCACAAAAGTTTATCTCATGTGGGGCGGGTTTAAAACGATGATTGTCCAAGTAGCATCGTGCTTGAATGTAGTAACCTAGCGTAATAGGCATTCTCCATCCAATACAAGTTAACAGGCTCAAGAAAGTTAGATCAAACTGTCAAACTAGGCAGTGCTGATCAAATATGAATCAAGATTCTGTTACTGGATTGCCTTTTTCTCCCTTCAAGTGTTTTCAGAAACACATTTTATTGAACTGTTTTTGACCCAAGTTTGTATTTGTTGTTAAGCTCTATGTCCTATTGTTTCTTTGATTGATTGTAGATTTTTAATTGTGTCCAGAGGCATTTTGCTCTGCACACCTGTTGGAAATCGAATAAATAGAGGAGGGGTTCCAGACTAATACACATTTGCGAATTAGTCCGACAATGCCAGGCTACCATCTTTAATGGTTAATTAGGGTCCAACATCGGATCATATATTAAATTATTAACAATCTAATTGAAAACATATAAAAAAATAAATATTTATAGCACAAAAACTCTCTCCATGTAATGATTTGTTAGTAAATTACACTTTCTTTTACTGGAGGCGCTTTCTGAGTTGCTTCTCAGAATAGTTTAAATCAATCAGCTTCTTTTGAAACTCTCTATATTTTTGGTAAAACCCCAGAGCAATTGGAGATTATATGCAAAGATCATGTACAGTTGAATTCCAGATCAAATATATTGGATGACATTTTATCTGTGCGGTTTGTTGAAATCACGTCTAGTCACTAAGCCAACTCTCACACACATTATCTTGGCACATATTTTGCCTTTCTGCCTTGAGCTTTGGTGTAATTGGGCCAGTCATCTGACTGTCATGCCTGACTCCGACCGCTTATCATCTCACTCTCCCTGCTCATCTCACACATACACATCGATCACAAGGATAGAGCCACTCCTACCTATACACCACTTGTTCCACCATCATGATTTAGGAATGCGCTTTGTGCCCTCAGAAAATGCAGGTGGGCGTTTGGAAACTGAGGCGATAAGAAAGTGATGGGGTGAAACGTCCCAGCAGCCACCACCAGCCCACGCCTGAATACCTCTTATATCTCCAGGACACACATCCCTAGCTACCACACAGCAACAGCTACAATTCAGTGTATGTGTGTGGGTGAGTGTAGTGGTGACGTTTGGCAGGGAGGAAACACGGGCTCTGTCCCCTCCAGGCAGAGAAAAAAATGACTTATTTAACGCAGTGAAAGAACACCTGACATTAAATCTGTGTGAGACTGTGCCAGGCAGAAGCACAATGGAGAATAGAGGGACAGAGACAAAAAGCTCAGCTGAGGGGAGGAGTAGGGAGACGGAGAGGTGAGAGAGAAGAGAGCGGTAGATAAAGGAGAGGAGAGGGGGAGCGTGCGGGTCCTTGTTGGCCGGCCCTGAGACGAGCTGTGAGGCTGACTGAGATAGGAAAGGTCTTCTTGCCCCTAATGACTGTGCTGTCTGGTAAGGCTGTGAGTCACAAGGCAATGTGTGGAAGATAAGAACAATGCCAGGTCCTCTCAGTCAGCTCTCTGGGCTCAGACGCTGATGAATGGATGTGCTTTTGCATATATGTATTTACACATATGCCCATATGCATGTGCGGCAATACAAAAGACTAGAGGCCCACTACTCAAGCGAGTGTCACAATAGCTATATATTGTGGTATAGTACATTTTATGGGAATTCAATCCATAAAAATAAATTGTAAAGAGTTAAGAAAGGCTTTTAAAGATGATTTGTAGTGTGAACACGATGACCAAACAAGTGGAATATTTCACTGTTCATTTTATTTTATTGAGCAATAACATCTCAGAAACTACAATTAGGAACTACGATATGTCCCATGTGGGCTTCCATGTTAAAACCCAGCTTTGCTCCATCTGATGTCATTGCAGTATCTGGGACTCATTGTGTCACAATTGTAGCTTGATGGGGCGCCTCTACCAGGTGAGCGCCCCGTATAGTTTGGCTGAGGCTTTCCTCCCCATTTCCTGTCAATCTTCAGCTGTGCTAAGAAATACAGAGATAAAAACGGGGGCAAACATTTCTATCTTCATATTAGATTATCATATAGCCTTCTTACAAGAAAGAATTGCATCATATGTCTTTTTCTTTTCAGAAAAATTGAACTAAAGTATTGAAAGACGTTCAGAAGATTGTATCACTTATCTGTGACACAGCCTTTCAGACTTGGAAAATACATCATTCAAGATATGTTTTGACGTTATGATAACCAAATTATTTGAATTTTATTTCATGACATCAATACACAGTGATGTATTGTCTATCGACAGTGTTTACTGCAGGGCTTTTGTATTAATATGCTTTAGATTGCAACAGTACAGGTGTTGTTTTTGGCTGTTGCTGTTTTGCTCATGTTGAAGGCGAAACATCTGAATATTTAACCAAAGAGCAATCTTTTCCCGACACAAATGCATGCACACACAAACCATGGAGGTCTGATCACCAACCCATGAACATTATAGTGTATATGCTGCATGTTCATACATATTCATAATGTCAAGGGTTTTTTTTTTTATCCGCTCTCTCTTTGTTTTTCCCTCCTACACATATATGAACATAATTAAAAAGATCTGCCAAGCAGTCATCTTCTGTGTGCCTTCTTTACTCTCTGTCCCCTCATTTCCCCTCTGACTCTCCTCCACTTCTCCTCCTGAAAATGTCCTGTTCTGCTTGGGGGATGGTTGTGTCAGATGTGATACATTCACCACCTCATAATTGGTTTTGTAATTAAATGTTTCCACTTGGTTGATCACAAAGGACATAGCATTCTCCCTAATTAGGCTGAAAATTCAATATCACCATTCTTTTCGCCTTTTTCCTTCTCCCGTGTTGACCAAATGATTGTTGATGAACGCAACAATCGTCCCACAGTCGGCCTCGCTGTCACTCACTCTGCATATTCCCATCATATTTTCCTTTGTCCTTTGCTTTCTGCTGTCTCCTTATCACTCCTGTATTTGCCCTTTCCGTGTTGTTCTCAGTCATTCCCTCTCCTTCTTTTACTCCCTCCCTTCTCTTCTTATGAAAGCAAAAGACAGCAAGAGTTAGAGGGTGAGACGTTCCCCAGAGGTGGCACTGTGCCAACACATCAGGCCACGGCAGCGTGGCATGCACATGCAAACAAAGGCAATTCCATATAGAGAGCTTTTAAAGAGCGGTTGGGCATCGTTATAAGCAGCACTTAGCGAGATTGTTTGATCAATATTGCGTTGATCGTGCTCTCTGAGGAGTTCTGGGTTTCAATCGTCCAAACCAAATGCCTTTTTCTGGGTTGGACAGTCACAAGATTCAGTTTAACAGCCTTTTTTGGCTCCCAAGTTAATCCATTTAAAATCCCTCAGGTTGTGTCAGGAGTCTTTTCGTGTAGTTCTTTTTTTTTTTAATCTCTGCTTTATACCTCAAAAACATCTTTCTCTGCCTTTAGATTCTAGACGTTGTGCTGTGTCATTAACTGAATTGATTTATTACTGTACATCAAAGCAGTTATTTTAATGGAGGTTGCCCCACACTACCTTTATTTTATCTTTTGCATCACAACAGACCATTTTTATATTCCCAAAGGATTTGTACTTTTGAGAACTCATAACACAATGAGGTGAAAAACGTCAAATGTGGAGAAAAGAAGGCTGTGCACACTTACAATGCAACAATGTACAACCCATTCTTATCCCGACTTGTTACATAATGACTCTTTTCAGGCCCCTTTGGCATCATTTATCATAAACTTAACACTGTGCGTCAGATTGTGATGCTCCACTAAGTTAGTAGGGAACACATGATAAATGCAGTGCAGGACAAGGACAGGACATGAAGTGCAGTCTCTTGTGTGAAAGTCCGATGTTTGTTTGTCTCTTACTTCTGGAGCCTTTGCTCTGAGTGATAGCGCTGAGGATTGGTATCAAAAACAGTGGGTGCGTGACAAAGCATCTGTGTTTGACACCCTGATCATGCAAAGTGGCTGCAATGTAATGATGAAGCCACGTTTTCCATTACTTGACCTTTTATTTTGGCATATGTTGCTTTCCAGATGTTTGTGCGGTATTTTCCCCTTTAAGTACTTCTGATACTTATTTCTTTGATATTGATTTCCCAATGGTTTTCTATTTTGATTTATCCTCAGTTAAATATTATCACAATTTTTATTATCTACAGCTGTGAACTGTATTTCCCGTGTGCACTTGCACGACAAAGCAAAGATGGCTATCAGCTGGCTTTGTCACAAAGTTCTTGCATTGGACAGCAGCGTGCTGAACTTTTTTTCCCCTCCATATATTTACAAAAAGACATTTTTTACAGGCAAGCATATGACATGTATTAATCACAATGTGACAAGTTGCCACCGTTTTCTCAGCAGTTTGTCAGACAGAGAGCTGTCCAGGGGTGACTCAGGTTAAGTGTTGTGGTCAAGGATTGAATGGTGGTGGGGCTGGTGTGTGTGAACGTTTCCACAAGGGAGTGGAGCTCAGCCGACCCCACGATCCGTAGGTCTTGCTGCAGGTCGGCTCTACTGCTGAGGCTGCCACATGGCTGACTGACCTGGAAAAACTCCCTGGATTTCTGTTTCCTCTTTTTCAATCTTTCTCTCCGTCATCCTCTCTTTTTGACCTGCTATCTCTATTATCTCACTTTCCCTCCCTCTCTCCTCCCGGTGTCTGATGTTTGTTTGTGGCCTGTGGTGTGTTCAGTCAGAATTACCATCAAACTGAGAAGAAGGGCTCCAGAGGGAGGCAGATTAGCTTTAACATGCTGAGTAAGACCGCAGCCCTCAGAACAGCACATTGCTGCTAATTTGGTACCGCTGTTAATTCTTCCTCCGCCCACATACGCACAAACATACACACACTCTCTTACTGTCATGGGAATAACTCTGATATCAGTCAAAATTGTGTGTCAGGGGGTTTCTGGGAATGACAATCCTGTTGTTAATGAGTGGAGAAAAGGCTCGCCAAACCTTTGTGAGTGTGTGTTGCATATACAGTGTATGTATGTGAGAGTGTGTGGGAGAGTTCTGGCTCAATGGTGTCTCTTGGCAGTGCAATGCTCTCTTCTCCCTGGTCGCTAACATCAGGGGACCAGCCAGGCATGTAATGGAAACTTTGGAGATTTAGAGGAGCAGCTTGCTAAATACGAGCCCCTGATGTACTGCCTTAGATGGCTGCTATTGTACGACCATTACCAAAGCAGGTCATCATAACTTATTATATTTTATGAGAGTATGAAACATGCTGTGGTGGCTCCTAAAGCAGGAAAATTAGCATGAGATTTTACAACGTATGCACCTGTTTTGTATTTTGATCAGACCAAACAGGGGAATGCTGATTATAGCTGGGGGTGAAAACCAAGTTCGTTTAGGCTTTCGGATAAAGCCTCATCATTAGAGCAAACATTGAACCCAGGCTAAGGTTGCATGAAAAGAGGGTTGTTTATCGTCTCAGACTAAAGGTTGAGTTCCGGACGATAGATAGAAAGCAGATGCAGAATGTGGGACTTCCTCAGTTTTAATGGTGTCTGACTGCTGCAGGTTGTTTGGAGCAGATGTGTTGAACTTGTTGCTGATCCTCTGACTGCATACTGTATTTGTGATCACTTGCATTTATGTTTGCTTTTGGTTATGGATGTTTCAGTGTGTCCATGGAAAATCTCTGTGCCGACTGTCCAAGAGGGGATGAATGCACTTGCTCGGTCAACATCTGCAGAGTAGAAATACATCTGCCAAGAGACCTAAAAACCTGCTGCCTGCGTAGCGTCTAGTTTATTTAGAAGCAGATTCACATATGCAAACTTGCTCACAGACACAAATTCTGTACACACTTGTGAACCACCTCCCCCTATCTTTTCACACTCTTTCTTAGCCTTCTTTATATCTCGCCTTCCATTCACAACTACATCCATATTTGCACTCCGGCGTGTGCTCCGGTGTAATTCATCTGTGCTGCAGATTAATTTTTCAGAGCCCAGGCAGCTCTGCCGCTGTGAGTAAGAGGAGCAGGAGGAGGAGGGGATAGAGGAGGAGGGCTGCAGTCGTCTGGGTCTTGGAAAGGCTTGCCAGCCAGCACAGGTGGCTTTTTGTCTGGATTCTGCCCAGGGAGAGAGGGAGCAGAGAGATAGAGGAGGCAGAGGGGAGAGACAGGAGGCACCAGGACATACAACATTTGGATTTGAAACTAATTGTTTAATTCAGTGATTCAGTACTTGATCCTTTGTAATTGGTTTATTTTTTTAATGTGGAAACTATAGTAAAACCCTAATCCTGCAGATTGAATTTGCATCTGAATTTAAAACAAAACAAAACAACCATACCCAGCCAATGGGTGGAATTTATAAATAAGGGTAAATGGAAAGCATGTATGCAGCGGGAGATGCATTTTGTTGATGTCTCTAAAGTGCAAATGGCAATCAAAACACAGTAGTTGGAATGTTAGAGGAGGATCCAACCCGTATTTTTATTCGTAATCATGAAATGTTTCATTTTCTGTGCAAACGCACTGCGAAATGTTCACATTTTTGCAGTGTTTCGGCTCTTCGAAGTGTTTACTGCCCTCTCTTAGAAGCTGGCAGTTGGAGCGGGTTGTTATCAAGAGTGCTTCATCTGGCTTTGTGATTACAGCTCTGACCAAGCTGACAGACTGCAACCCCTCCACCAAACAGCATGCAAATGATTCTCACACATGAGCATGCATCTGTGCTGTGATACAACAGTCTCACACACACACACACACACACACACACACACACACACACACACACACACACACACACACACACACACACACACACACACACACACACACACACACACACACACACACACAGATATATGCACCAGGCACAAATGAACATGCTGTATGTGGGGGACTGACTCACATATACACATATATACGTTCACAATCACTCCGCAATTTGTCACACAGTGCTGCGCCATTAGAAATGTACACCTCAACACACACATGCACTTGCACACACACACACACACGCACGCACACACACACATACTCACACACTTTTTACACTCACACATTTAAACACACTTCTTCCTTTCCTGTTTTTTTGCAGTTGAAAAATGAGAACCCAGCAGGGAGTGAAGTGGGAAGGTGGAGGGGTGGGAGGGTGGCGGGCGGAGCATCTGGAATAACACTCACTCGTCTCTCATGTCGCTGCTTTCCCTCTGATCTCTTCCACACGCACTCACACACATACAGACTGTCATTTCACATACCTGCTATCATCACCACCGCTTCTGCTCCAGCCCTTTCTCTCTTACCGATGAGATCAGTTCGGGTGGTGGTCTTGAAGTAGACCCCATCTGGTGTGTCTGTGTGTGTGTGTGTGTGTGTGTGTGTGTGTGTGTGTGTGTGTGTGTTTGTGTGTGTGTGTGTGTGTGTGTGTGTGTGTGTGTGTGTGTGTGTGTGTGTGTGTGTGTGTGTGTGTGTGTGTGTGTGTGTGTGGCAGAGCTGGTGCCATCCTGGCTGGGACACTAGTAGTGTGAGGAGGGGGTCAACGGCTGCTGTCCTACAGTGATCTACAGTACTGTACTGTGCCTTGCCGCTTACTTGACACACACACACACACACACACACACACACACACACACACACACACACACACACGTGCACAGGGGATGGACTCGGCCCCTGCAAAAGCAAACTGATGTCAGTACTTTTTGGCATTTAAAAGTCAAAGGTCATGTAAATTCCTGCACATGCAGATTTACTGTTGATAGATCCTTTGTTTGTTCATTATCATGTTACTTGTAGCTGTAAAGCCCTTGAGACAGGGCTTCCCAACCTGGGGATCAGGGGCCGTATTACAGAAACTTCCTTTCCTAAGTTTTAAGATAGGAAGAGTCTCAACAGGATTTTTTTTTTTGCCAAGTCGGTACAGAAGCAAATCCTCACTAAATGTAGGACTCCTCTCTTATCTAACTTCACTTTTATGTCTGTTACCTAGCAACCAAAGCTACTTTTCTCATCTCGCCAAGCTAAACAACTTTGTAACCATTGTTTTTCTCACTGAAAAATACTGAAATGTACCAAAAAAATGGAGCAAAAACAACAACAGGCATTTGTCAGTTGCATTACAGCTGGGAGAGCTCAGGACTGCAACACGTTTATTTAGGTAGCTTCTCAGTGAATAAATTCCACCTGTTGACACTTCGTTGTGTAAAAGTAATAAAAGAGCAGCCATACAGATTTCACAAGCTAACACTACCTGGTGGAAAAGTGAAAATGCTATTCCAAAGTTAGTTATTTTTGGGGGGAAGTTAGGAGGCAAGGCTACACGGTGGTCTATTGGTTGCCTCACAGCAAGAAGGTTACAGGTTCGCATCCCGACCTGGGCCTTTCTGTGTGGAGTTTGCATGTTCTCCCTGTGTCTGCGTGGGTTTTCTCCGGGTTCTCCGGTTTCCTCCCACGGTCCAAAGACATGCACGTGTTAGGTTAATTGATGACTCTGAAATTGCCCGTAGGTGTGAATGGTTGTCTGTCTCTGTTCGTCTCTATGTGCCCTGCGATAGACTGGCGTCCTGACCAGGGTGTACCCCGCCTGATGCCACGCCCGATATCAGCGGGGATCGGCTCCAGCCCCCCGACCCCGGGATAAGCAATTGAAGATGACTGAATGAAAGTTAGGAGGCTCTTGTGAGACAGTTTTCCTATCTTAAGTTAGGATAGGAACGTTGACTTAGGAAAAGTTAATCCGTAATGGCTTTTTCCTTAATCAGGTTTTAGACATAATGACCATGGTTATCAGTTAAAATTGGATCCGCAAGTAAAGACATTTCTTTGATAAAGCTCCAGTTTCTCCCAAGTAGTGCTAAAATTAATCACAAGATCACCAAATGATAAAATCCTTTAAAAAAAAAACCTTTCTGTGTGTGTTTATATTTTTCTACCTTTTCCATAATTGTTTTCTTCTTCTTGTGAAATACTGAATACCTTTACCACTTCATCCTACAACTCATTTGTTTTTCATTTAGTTTTTTTTATTTTATTCTTTTTACAATATATTTTTCTCACTTTGCATTTATATCTCAATCAGGTGTTTAAATACATATTGCATGAGGGCGTGAAAACTAGTTAGCAAGCGGGTACTGAAGTCGAAACTGTTTAGCTAAAAGTAATGTTACCACTGCTGCATTTCCACAGTAGTGCTATCATACAGCAATGTAAAGTGTCCATCAGAGGATACACGTGTTAAGTCATTCTTATTATAAACACACTGACACACTATACTTTTGCAGAGGCAGCAGATTAACTTCAAAGACATTTTTCTCTGTTACACTACACCAACATTTATTACTTTTTGGCACTGTTGGGTTACAGCGGCTATAAAGTTGTGGTACTTGCACGACTTCTCATTTCAAAGAATAAGCTGGGAAGAATCAAACTGTGACTTGGGTTGTTTTAATCATCAAGCAGTCTTGATGTAGTTTGACGCATCATGGTGGATAAATTAGACTTAAATCTGTTGCTTGTTTTAAAATCCTGAGGCTGGTTTGGATTACCGTATGTCAATCAACTGTGTGTGTGTGTGTGTGTGTGTGTGTGTGTGTGTGTGTGTGTGTGTGTGTGTGTGTGTGTGTGTGTGTGTGTGTGTGTGTGTGTGTGTGTGTGTGTGTGTGTGTGTGTGTGTGTGTGTGTGTGTGTGTGTGTGTGTGTGTGTGTGTGTGTGTGTGTGTGTGTGAGTGACGAGAGTAGACAGTAAAAGTCTCTACGTTCAGACTGTATCACTTTGATTGACAGTGTTAATGGTGTGATAATTCCCACATCAGGCAACTGAAAAGCTTCATTTCACAGAGCGATTTGGATAATCAGTCTCTGAAAAATAAACTCAGTTTTTCCTCTATTAACTCCATCATTTTGCCTTTCTACACTCCTCACTCTTACCCCTCCTGCATTTAAATCTCTCCCTTTCTTTATTTTTTCCCTTTCCTGCAGGATGAATGCCGTAATTTCATGAAGGTGCTGCTCAGCAGACAGGGAGGCCTGTTTGTGTGTGGGACCAACGCCTTCAACCCGCTATGTGCCAACTATACCGTAAGATAACTTCATATTGATTGTCTTTGATAAATGCCTTATCTAGTCTTCTTATACAGAGGCCTCACCTCCAAAACATCGATGCGCCTGTTCAGGTGAAAATGTATAGCTTGATTAGAGTTGTTTGTTCGAGATACAACAGTTGTTATTTCTCGGTGGTTAAACTTTGCGTTCTGCCGAGCTTGTTATCATAAAGACTCAGAGACGGAAAATCAAGGAGACCACAAAGAAGGGAGAAGAGGAAGAGGAGGCTGTTCAGAGAGTAAGAGTGGAGAGACGTGACTTGTTTGCCTTGTTTCAGTTCTTTTGCTCGTGGTTAAGAGAGCAAAGCAATTCCCCAGTTGGAGGCAGAACTTAAGAGACCACAGGTTTCAAGCTTCAGGTATAAGCGTTGAAAAACCTTATTCAAAGAATTATCCACAGTGTGACCTCCACTCCGTCCAAGACCAATTTGTCAGAGTCTGAAGTTTTGTATCCATTCGGCTGGGGCTCACCTGAATCCTCCGCCATGCAGCCGAATGTGCTCTGCATCCCGACCAAGCCCCATCTTGCTCAATTATAGTAACAATTTCAAAGTTGTGGATGAAAAACTACACATAAATATTAATCATCGACTCGGTTGATTTCACATCATTCTGCAGGAATGTTAAATGAGCGATGAAGGCAGTTGAGTTTGGAAAGAGAAAGTGAGAGGGGTAGAATAAAATCCTTCCACTATCAAAGATAAGTGTTATTTTTACTCTCTCACATTTCAAACATAGTGCAACAGTGCAGCACTGAGACGTACCTGGCCCATTATCTGTCAGCCACTAATGACATTCTACAACAGTGTATAACACACCTGTCTCTCCATGATAGGCTGTCTGTTTCTCTGGGGACTAGTTAGCGATGCTAGCTACTGTTTTATTTATAGCTGGTTTTTAATGAAATGACACCTCTAAATTATTTTCTTTTCAGCTGTAGATGAGAATTAGATTGTGCTGTTGAAATTGTTTGCTTTTGGCTCACTTTTAAGTGTGTGTGTGTGTGTGTGTGTGCGTGTTTGTGAATGTTTGTGTGTGCAATTCAAAGAGAGAGATGCAGAAGAGAGATTTTAGTGTGTGTATAAATTATCAGCGTGACTTTATGTGGGTGTATGGACCCCTGTGTGTCTGTATGTGTGTGTGTGTTATTTATGCATGAGATTGTGACTCGCTTGTTGTTGCCGCTGTGCCTAATTGGCACCAGCGAATCATTAGTTTGCACTTACGGTAACACTCCCTAATTGTCATTCTCTTTGTGGCTTGTTTTCATAATGCTGCTGTAGATGCATTCATATTGTTTGGAGTTTACTGATTGATGCGTGTGTGTGTGTGTGTGTGTGTGTGTGTGTGTGTGTGTGTGTGTGTGTGTGTGTGTGTTGTGTGTGTGTGTGTGTGTGTGTGTGTGTGTGTGTGTGTGTGTGTGTGTGTGTGTGTGTGTGTGTGTGTGTGTGTGTGTGTGTGTGTGTGTGTGTGTGCGTGCGCGTGCGTGGGCCTGTGCGTGTGCGTGTGTGGTGTTAACAGGGAGACACTCTCGAGATGGTAGGAGATACAGTTAGTGGTATGGCGAGATGCCCCTATGACCCCAAGCACGCCAATGTAGCTCGTTTTGCAGGTAAGAAGCACCTTTTGTTTCAGTCTTTACTTCCTCACCTATCTGGCGCAAACGGTGATTAATACCATTGAATGTGCTGCACAATTAATCGCAATTTTATCGAAATCACAATATGGACGAGTGCAGTATCCAAATCACAGCATATGAATCATTCTGAATATATTATTGTGGTGCTGCAGGGACGTCCTGGCCTGCAGGTCGTATTCCACAGACTTAGGAGAAAGTCTTTGTTTGGTACTGATCCTCGCAAAAGTCACAACATGATCATTTTAATATATTCTTCAATGACAATGAAATAATGCAAAATGATCAGTCCCTCCATTATCATGAATCATATTGGAATTTCAATATCATATATCATATGTTCCTCATATGCAGCAGGGCTGCAAGTTCAACAAAACGGAGCAATTGTGATTTTCATTCATTTTTCATTTGTATTTATCTGTTTAGTTTACTTAAACTGATTCAAACACTCCACTATAATAAACAGTGTTCTCTGGCTAAAACTGTGGGGAGCCATTACTGTTTAGCCATTATATAATTATCTGATATTGGCTGAGAGTGAAAATGTTGTTTTTTTGCGTGGGGGTGCTGAAAATTGTAATTATGTGCCTGTGATTATATTGTTGACTGGTCAGTCATGTCATGTTTAGGATTTCAAAAATATACACTCCAGCTTTATTTTTCGTGGTTATGATGCTGGAATGTTGCTTTGGCAGGCTGTCCAAATCACTCACTAGTGTGTGTGTGTGTGTGTGTGTGTGTGTGTGTGTGTGTGTTTCAGAGGGGAATCTGTTTACAGCCACAGTGACAGACTTCCTGGCCATTGATGCAGTCATCTACCGTAGCCTTGGGGACAGTCCCGCTCTGCGCACCGTCAAGCACGACTCAAAGTGGTTCAGAGGTACCTACAGACGTGTGTGCATCAGAGTCTGGTGTTTTCGAGTGTGTGTCCACATCACTTAGCATGCAGGATCGATACGTGTGTCAGTAGCTGAGGGCTGAGTCAGCAGCCTGAAAACCCCAAGCTGTCAAACATACTTCTCCTTCACGGAAAATCCACATCACGGTTCAACCTAACGACGAGAATGGGACAGTAAAAACAAAATACGATTTCAAACACAGGTTGTAAACGGTCCCGGGTGTAATAGCGCCAAAATGCATAGCGTGAAACCAAGTTCTCAGAAACACCAGGGAGTCATAATGCGCTTATTGTTTGGTGTGAAATCCCCTTTCACCATGTAATGGAATTAAGCATGGCCTGTGCCTCTTACACACTGCCCTCATGATACCTCGGTGTTGGGGGAGTGAATAATGCATTCAAAAATGGAGACTCTGTTTGCAGAATGCTTTCTCACAGTCCATCTATATTTCACAGAACCTTTTCCCCTTCAGTCTCTCTGACTTTTTCTCTCTCTCTTGCAATATAGAACCGTATTTTGTCAGCGCTGTGGAGTGGGGACCTCACATCTACTTCTTCTTTAGAGAGATAGCCATGGAGTTCAATTACCTGGAGAAGGTACTGTATAGAAGTCATTCTGATGAAAACATCTCCCTCTGAACTCACAGTATTCACGCAGAGGGTCTGGTGGTCCATTCAGAGCATCTTTTGAAAGGGCTGTAGAGGAATATGTGAATGCTTGTTTAAAATGCAACACCATGAAAGAAGATGCCACTCTACTAGCTACCTGCTGCTATTATTTGAATGTCAATATCAACTATTTTCCCACAGCTTCACTGACCTTTCATCCTAATATTTGTTTGTCTGCATATCTAATCCAACAAATCACGGTCAGAGTAAACAATTCATGTCTGTATTAACCCGAGGGGAGCCTTTTTTTTTATAGCTGCTCTGCCCTTGCCAGAGCCGGGGATAAATCTTAAAAAATATCAGCATCAGGATCTTCTCTAATAAATTAGCAATTCACATTTGGTGAGTGCTTGCACAAGGTTCGTGGCTTTGACATGTTTACAAGGAGTAAATGGATACTTTAAACAGCATCACCGTTGCATGGTTGCAGGTGTTCAAAGAAGCAATTTTGAGATGTGCTGACATTTTTATGAATAATTGATATCAGATTTACTATTATAAAACAATGATCTGTCAAAACAGGGTTTCTGCATTGCAAATATCATGCAAATGACTCTGTAGAGATCACCCTGAAGATGAACAGAGCTTTTAAATATGCCTTTTTGAAGATGAAACCCAGAGCTGACTCCCCAGCTTATCATCAGAGTTATATGTGAGCCGTGCTTAAAGACATAGGATTTTTTGCACATTTTCCATTCCCACATCTGCTTCTCTGTGCCTGACTACTCTCAGGTGGTGGTGTCACGCGTGGGGCGGGTGTGCAAACGTGACCTGGGTGGGTCTCAGCGCGTCCTGGAGAAGCAGTGGACATCGTTCTTGAAGGCCCGTCTGAACTGCTCCGTCCCCGGTGATTCCCACTTCTACTTTAACCTGCTCCACTCCACCAGCCCCATCATCAGGATGCACGGCAGGGACATTATCCTCGGGGTGTTCTCCACACCGGCAAACAGGTACGACGCACACATACTAACATATACCTGTAAACAAGAAGAGAAACAAAACGCACAAATATACCTCTCTCTCTCTCAAAAATGTGCACACAAGGACAGACACTAAGTTCTTCCCCACCTTTTTGTCCGTTGTACCTCCAGACTTACTTACCTTTGGCTCTATCTTAACCACTGATCAGTTAATTTATTTTTAGCTATCTGAACAGTTCATCTGGTAGTTACCACTTTTCCATTACTTTTACTACTAACTATTATAACCATTTATATATTTTAGCAAACTATTTCAACATATCCATTACATTCAGCCAACTAACTAAGGTGTAGATATATTACGCTAACTGTTAATTACTTTTAGCTACAGTATAGTTCACTGTGTTTCCATTACTGTAGCTATTTTGAGCTGCAACTCATTCCTTTAAACTAACTACCTAACCATTTATTCATTATTTCTGGCTAACTATTTAGGCTAACTAGTTTATTCATTTATCTATTACGTTTAGATAAGTATTTCAATTGTTTATCAACTCATGAAGTAATAATATGTTACTTTTAGCTCTAGTTTTCCATGCTTCTATTATGTTAGCTGTAGTTTGTTACTGCTTTTCCCATTTATCCAATATCTGTGATACTATTTGAACAGTTTTTTCCATTCATTTTAGCTAACTATTTAAACCAGTTATGCATTACCTTCAGCTCTTTGAACTCTTAGTTCATTGTCTTATTGAAGCACTATTTGAACCGTAATAAACAGTCCATAAAGTGAGTATGTTTACAGTATATTTCACCATTTATCCATTACTTTTAACAGTTTCAGGTTCTCCACTGGCTTCCCATATCAGGATATTGTGTATTAAAATTGTAATTGCTCTTTTTCTAAATTGCTTCTCCCCAAATTACTATTACTTAATACTACATGGCTTTCACTGCTCCAGATCAATAATTAACCTGTCTGCAGACAAGCTTTATTTGTGTGTGTGTGTGTGTGTGTGTGTGTGTGTGTGTGTGTGTGTGTGTGTGTGTGTGTGTGTGTGTGTGTGTGTGTGTGTGTGTGTGTGTGTGTGTGTGTGTGTGTGTGTGTGTGTGTGTGTGCGCGTGCGTGCGTGCGTGCGTGCGTGTGTGCGTGTGCGTGTGTGTGTGTGTGTGTTTGACTCTGAGAGCTGAAGCAGAACGATTTAAATCCATGTCCTCGGTGTTTTAAAAAAAAATAATACACAGACCTAGAAACACATCTACCAGTGGAGACAGAGATAGTCACCCAGTGCGAGGCAGCACTCCTCCGGTTCACCTTGAACATTTAGTGGACCACCATAGTTTCTTCCTTCGCCTATGAAGTCGGAAAGAGCAAGGCTTCCTACAAGCTAAGCAAAGCTCCGGAGAAATGAAAGAGGCTGTGTGGAGGCACAAAGGTCAAGAGTCTGGGGTACACAGTAATTTAAGGCACATGGACTGCTTTCATTGAGGACAAAAGGGTGATTTGTTGAAAGACGAGATTAAATTGAAAAAAGGTGAGAAGAGATGAGAGATGCTGCTTGGTGAAAGGGGGGATTATTGCAGACTGCAGGTATTTGCAGAAACAAAGACAACACAAACAGCACACCAGAGAGAAGGGAGGAAGGAGTGTGATGAAATGATTTGTGTGAGCTACTCATGCAGTATACGTTGGATACTTTTGATGCCGGAAATATACAAAAAAAATTTACATTAGAGAGGCACTTATGTTCTGAAGTGAATCTAGTGTTGAGTCTTACATTTTCTGCCAGTGGGATGAGATAGTACCTCTTGCTGCAGGTACAGATAAACAAATCTTGATTACTGTTTTACCCAATACAGTTAGCATAATCTAGTTAAGGTGCTTTATTGAAATGCTTTGTTTTTAGCTATTTTTTTTATCATTAGCAAGAAAAACGTGATCCTTATACTTAATGGGAGATTAAATTACTTAAGAGGAACATTGTAGTGTCCATGTTTGTGGGAACATCCTCCATACATCTCCCAATTTGCACAGGGATTCAAATCCACTGCACACTTTAAAATAAGGTATTGCTACAGCATTTTTTAATGTGTCTCAAATAATAAAAAAGTATTTAGTATCTCTGTGGCTCTGAATGTCCCTGATGCCACTTACTGTGTGGTAGTACAAGACAATGAAGTAGACATATAGAAATACTTTTCTGCTATTTGTCTGGAATCAATACAGTGTCTCACCAGCAGAATAGCTACCACCTGCCACTGGTCTCAGTATAATACCATCTCTGTTTGCATGCCTGCTGACGGCTGTGGCCGGAGGCTTCATGATTGTCTGTCCCATTCTTGTGAACGCGATATCTTCCAATTTGGCGCAAACGTCCAATTGGACTCAGGGATGAACTGATTTGATTTCGGAGGTCAAAGGTCAACGTCACTGACCTCACAGAACATGTTTTTGTCCATAACTCAAGAATTCCATCCATTGGACGAGAGGCAGGGTACACCCTGGACAGGACGCCAGTCTATCGCAGGGCACATACAGTAGAGTCAAGCACAGACGGACAACCATTCACACCTACGGGCAATTTAGAGTCATCAATTAAACTTAACACGTGCACGTCTTTGGATCGTGGGAGTAAGTCGGAGAACCCGGAGAAATCCCACGAAGACACCCTAACCCACCCCCTACCGTGCCACTCCATAACTCAAAAATGCCTACGCTAGTTATGACAACATTTCACACAAATGTGTAATAGAATAAATTTATGAAATGGACATTTGAAATCCAAAAGGTCAACTTCACCGTGACATGATGTTTCTGTCCGTTCTTCAACACCATAACTTAGGAACAGAGAGAGACATTTGGCCAATTGTTTAGATCTTCTCTTGCAGATGTGTGAGAAGTTTCACCAAAAATTTGCACTTTATACCTTTTATTTAATTCCTTAAGAGTCTTCACTATATATAATATATAAGTCTGGACAGTTTGGGTGTAAACTGCAACCTAACTGGTGGTCATCCTAGTTTTTAGGATATAAGAAAATAGCTCTACCAGTTGAAGGACAGTGTCTCAAAGCAGTGGGCTCTTAGTAAGAGATCGGAGAGGAAGAGGGGAAGAAAAAACGAGAGACACCGAGGGAATAAATGTGAAAGGAGAGAAGACAGAGAGCAGTATAAAGAGGGAAATGGTGAACATGACGGGGAAAGATGGATGAAAAGCTCAAGGACGAGGAATTCAATAATGGACAACACGTGCATCCCTCAGTCTCCCTGAGATCTAAAACTGTTTCATCAGATGCATCTTATCTGCGTGTTTGGAAGGACTACGCTGCGGGAGGGGGCCACTGCCTGCAGAGACAGATGGATTGTTCACACACATACACACATACACACACACACACACACACACACACACACACACACACACACACACACACACACACACACACACACACACACACACACACACACACACACACACACACACACACTCTCTCTCTCTCTGCCACTCTCATACCCAAAAACACATGCACAAACATACTTACAATGGTTCCCAGATAACAGTATTTGCAGCATGCCACCAAGGAGGACCAGCTGAATACACACACACCCTTGCTTGGGTAAACTGCCACTGGCTTTTATTTTAAATAACTGCCAGCCAAGAGACAGTGAAAAGGAGGTTTAGATGGATGGATAAGGTGACACGTGATTGAGGAAAAGGAACACAAAAAGATCGAATGTGTGAGTTGAGCTGCAAAACTCCCACTGGCCCCATGTGGCCCACTGCGCTACACTGGCTAAGTACTTGCCAGACAAATTGCGGCTGGCAGCGTACAGTGAAAACAGCATGGAGCAAGACCTGAGAATGGAGGACTAGCTATTCGCCCCTGCCATTTGGCCCTGAGCTGCATAAATGTGACTCTAGTATTGGAATAACCGGATAAAGTCAAGGTTTTACTGGGCCCTCCTGGAGTCTCCCCCTGGACACTCTGAAGTTACTCATCTCCTCCTGTGCCCACATACTCCAGGTATAATTTTACAGCCACATGCCAGCTCCCTCCAAATATTATGAAGGTGCATTTGGGGGATCCTTCAGTCTCTACTTCCAGAGTACAATATGGCCACCAGTTGTCGGTTCCTTTGTGCATCCACCTCTGAAGCCCCAGGCCCTTCCTCTCAAAGAGGGATGAAAGAAGTGTGTGGATTTCCCACTGAGCACCTCCAGCACTCAAACTCCTGATGCTCAAGAGGTCAAGGAGGCATAAGGAGCAACAGGAAACATGAAAGAGGGAGAATAAAAATATGGGACCGTTGGGGAGAAGAAGATAAGAAAATACTTTCTGCTGTATTTGGCAGCTCAAATAAGTGGGTATTTGTTGAAATAACAACAACAGGATGTCATAAGGCCTACCATCATCATGGTGCATCGGGCTGGTACTGAAAAACAAAAAAATGTCATTATTTTTTGTTTAGTTTTTTTCTAGTATTTTTCAGTAGCTGAAAATGTATATTGTTGCTGGAGCAGACTGACATGGGCTCTTTAGGTTTAATGGAGCCTCGTAGGAATGCAAGAAAAAACATCCCATGCAAAGTAAAGTAATCTAGTGCATCCTGAGAGTGGGAGGCCATGTTTGGTTTTGGTTGTAAAGAATCCCATGCAACGGGGTCAGACAGCAGGATGTCCCTCTGGGAAAACATGGCAGATAAGTGGTAAGGGGGAGGACAAGGAGCAGGAGGAGAACAGGTTTGCTGTGACACAAGGGATGATGCACAGATGTGCAAGTGTGTCCCCTCGGGCCTAACCAAGTAGTGAAGGCAGGGCGATACATAGTTAGGTATCAAGCTAGAGCTTGAGAAATGTAGCTGACAGCAGAGCCATGACACAGGGACAGTACAGAGTTGTTACAGAGGTGTTCACTCGACCACATGAGCCTGGATAGTCAAGATATGGAGATAAGAGAATACCCACAGGGAATTGATGTGGAAAGGTCGAGAAAAAGTATGAGAAATGAGGTTGCTTCAATACAAAAAAAGATCAGGTGAGAGGTTTGTGGTATAATAAATGAAAGAAAAGTACAACTGCATAATATAAAGAAGAAGATAAAGGGTAGAAGTTCAGGAAGTGTAAAGAAAAGAGACTTATAATTAAGGCCCAAGTTTAAAAAAGGGTTTAATATGAAACTTTTCATGATAGGGTTTTGATTGTAGTTTACATATACAAGTATGTGCTATATTTTGTGAAAACTGTATATTGGTCTGTTCTAAAGGACTACCGTATGATTGGTCAGAAATACCTTAAGTTACGTCATGAGATTGGCTCTCTGTGTGTTGTGTAAATACTGTGATTGTTGTTTTTACACTTCATTTTTGGTACGATTTTCAACATGAATATAATGTTTAGGTAATTGATTTGATAATGATGTGCTATACAGGGGCAGGTGGGCAGATTTATTTACATTTGAATAGAGCCAGACTAGCTGTTTTCCTCCGTAACCCCTTTGTAACTCCTTTTCGACCAAGACATTTTGAGGGCCGGTTCAGAGCCGGTGCCCAATCCTTAACCGGTTCTTCCTGTTTCGACAGCCAAAGAACCGGCTCTCAGCCAGGAAAAGTGGTTCCAGACCGGCACCACTTCTTGCATGCTCAAACAAATGTTGTGATTATAGAATTTGTTGTGTCTTTATTGTTGTTTTTTTGTCAAAATTAACAAGTTTTCTAAAGAGACATGTCTTCTTGAGTATGCTTAATCAACAGAGAAACACAGTTTAAGTTAAGTTTTTAAAAATGTTTATTCACAGTTATGAACAATAATTATATATACACAGTTCCTTTCAGAAAAGGAAACTATTAACAACTCGGCAAGTAAACATAAACATGTACATGTCTGTGGTGTTATGGCAGTTTTCATTGAACACAGCTCCAGCTGCAGTCATCTGATTTTGACGTCACCTGCAAAGACATGAATGGATCATTAATTTGAATTGCAATGTGATCAATTGCAGGTAGTCTCTGCTAGGTACGGCTAGCTAGCGCTAACGTTAGCTTCTAACAAAGGCTAACATTGACATCTTACATTCAGTGTTGATAGTAATTAAACATGTTAGATAATTACCTTTCTTCTCAAACGAAATCCTCCATTGTATTAAAGACAAGCAGTTAAATGTGTTGTAGTCCACCATTGTTGCGCTTGAACTGGGCGTTAGCATTTCTGAAGAAACCTCCGACGTATACAGTGACTTAATGACGTGGCTCTCTCTGGGGGCTCTCTAACGGGTTCTGAGAAGGTTCCCAAGTTGAACCAACAGTGAACCAGCACCAGCAAAACAAATAAGCATATGTACCAAAATGTCAAACTATTCCCTTTAAACCCCAGTGAAACCTTGTTCTACTGAACAAAGAAAAACATTTTGGATTGATTGCACTAAAGGTAATTTGTTTACTGCACACAGCCATTGCATAGTTTATTGCTTCATGGCGATGTAGCAGTTAAACCCCTAATTAAAGGACTGACATTGAGACTTCCTCTGACTCCCACCTTCTTCTCCTCTTCCTTGTCTGCGAGGCATCATGTGTCCTCGAGGACTGTGTTATTCCAAGCTGTCAGAGAGCTTGTTAAACAGTGAGGAAGTACTTTAGACTCTGCAGCAGTCCTCTCAATTGGACACCCTATGCATCTAGCCTGGACAGCCTGCCACTCAACCCCAGGCAAGGTGAAAGAGTGAAGGACGGACAAATGCCGATGGACAGAGAGAAAAAGTAGTCTCAAGTATCTAAGGTGACTGAGAAAATGATTTAAATAATTTTTTCGTACAAGAAAACAATCAATCAATATCCTTTATTTAACCAGGAAAAAAACACATATGGACTGGATAACGAAAGCATGAGATACTACAGAGTGCAAATTGTATATTGTAATTGTAATATGGAGAAAAAAACAATCCAAGGCCTTTTGGCTTACTGCTGCTAACGCTATACCCACTGACCTGCAGCGAGAGAGAAAGGCAGAGGTGTTGGGGGGTGGAGGGGTGGAAGGGTGGGATAAGGTAGAGAAAGGAAGCCAAGCTGGCACCGGTGCTGAGCTGGCAAACAAGTCACACATAACATCTGGTGCCGGCGGTCCTGAGAGACACCGTATCGTCCACTGATATGCCTGCAGCTCCCCCACGCTGGCCAGGGTTGAGTCACATCCCTGCCTATGAATGATAAGTACTGAGGGAGACGGCGTGACCTGATCAAATGGCACATTAGCGGAGTACAGTTCCCTGCTGCAACCAAAATCAAGCCTTTGGGCACTGCCTTCCCAAACAAACCCTTCTGTGGCTTTCAAAGGAGTACTCAACAGTAACGCAGCTCAGAATTGTGAGGGCAGGCTGTGGAGACCCCCAAATCACCAGTTGGACATTTGTTTTTAAGAATGAAAGAGAGAAAGTGGGCCAGAAACAGACGGGGCACGTGTGGGATTTTTGTAGCAGCAGGTTGCAGATGACTTAGTCTCCCAGGTTTTTTTAATGTGAGTGTATCGCTAAGGTATTAGCTCTTAGTCACTAGCTCTCACACCACGCACACTGTTAGTCATGAAAAGGACACATTCAGAGCAGAGAGTTTAGTCTCAGAGCATGAAGCATTGGATGTTGGACTCATTCCTTATCTCATCCTGACACTGCTCTCTTTATTTATCTGTCTCTGTAGTGCTTTCTCTAGCCAAAACACAGAAATGTTACATTGGTCTCAGTGAGGAGATAGAGGACTGTAACTTTGTGTGAACGTGTCTCTATTTGTTGGTTTTCTGTGTGTGTGGGCCATGAAAACTTCTTGGAGCAGATGTGCTGTTCCCCCGTTGCAGAGTTCATGAGTAGTTAAGCAGCCTCTGAGGTGGACTGGGCTTATTACTGGGATGTGTTGTTAGGTCTATGGACAACCCCCCCACACAACACACACACACACACACACACACACACACACACACACACACATAGAGATATTCAGTGACTCATATCCTATTTCGTTTTATATTCCAGGAATTCCAGCCAAGATCTTTTCATGTGTCTAATCTAACTATTGCATCTGCTGCGTATCTATTCTTCGCCCACGGAGTCGACAGCGTCTATCTTATCCAGTCTTTCTTTCCGTCTCACTAACAATTTCCTTTGTGTTCAAGTTTTGAATGTCAAAATATGAACAGCCCAAATCCAATTTGTCATCTTGGCTGGAAGCCTGTCCCTTTCTCACACTCACAATTTTAACTCTTGTTTTTTCACGTTTCACAGTCTATTTTTCCTTCTAGGTATCATCTACCTTGTCTTTTCTCATTGCGACACTTATTCTTTAAGCACCCCTGTCAGAAGTAGAGACACGGGACTGACAGTCATTTTGTCTGTGTTTCATCAATTGATGGTCTCAATCTGCCTCTGTCTAACCTCTCTGTCTCTGTCTCTTTAGTATCCCGGGTTCAGCGGTGTGTGCCTTCGACATGGAGCAGCTGGCTGGGGTGTTTGAAGGGAGGTTCAAGGAGCAGAAATCACCCGAGTCTATTTGGACGCCTGTTCCAGATGAAGTCATCCCGAAGCCAAGGTGCAGATGGCTGAAATCAATTTATGCACCTGTGTTCATGCTGTTTTCAGAGAAATACTATATCATAAACAAACTCTATTCAATTCACAATACTGTTCTATAAATTTATTTTTTCAAGGCGCAAGTTTGATTACATAACAAAAGAAAATACACGCCCTGCAGACAACATTACATTTACTGTTTCACCACTCCATGCTGCTCAGGGGTATTTTTTTAAATGTTTTAGTTACAAGGTGAAACAAGTCGATTATACACACATGTAATGGAGAATGCAGGAAGATTCTGCACATGATACAAAAGTAAACAAAAAGTCACATGGAGGTGAGGTTTACATCTAAAGGTATGTCTTGACCTCATGCAATCATCCCATCACCTACCAAATACTTCAGATGAGTTTCTTTTGACTGAATTAAAATCAGTCTCTTGTTCAAAAAGTGCTATGTGTCTGAATGTGAGACACTCAGACAGTCTAGTCTGCTTAATTATATAACTAGAACTTTACTAAGGAAGTAAGTAGACATAAAAGAGGATGCTGCTTTGCCTCTGTTCTGTCTGCTCAACATGTGCAAAAACTTGTTGTCCCCAGACCCGGTGGCTGTGCTGTCCAAGGTTCCAGGTTTAATTCCTCAAACTCGTTCCCTGATGAGATGCTCAACTTTGTCAAGACTCATCCTCTGATGGATGAAGCTGTCCCATCACTCGGACAAAGACCCTGGATTGTCAGAACCATGGTCAGGTGAGACTGAACTCAGATGAGCACCAACCCTGTCTCCCATTGATTATGTAACTAGGAGAGGGAAGGTTTTCGTTGCCACCGTACTCTACAGAGGAATTGTTGGGTCTATGTAAATCATAAATAAGTCATAGAGTGTGGTCTTTACCTACTCTGTAAAGTGTCCTGAGATAACTTTTGTTATGATTTGACACTATAAATAAAATTGAATTGAATTGAATTTAATTTAATTTAATTCAGATAGGGACATTTTCAGTATCTGACAAGTTGCACAATGCGGATACAGAGCATATTTGCAAAACAATGTCAGTCATTTATTTTCCCTGTAATACAATATTCCAATAAAGTATAAAAGGGGTTTCATGGTTATTTTTAGGTTGCTAAAGGTAAGGGAAGGATTGTCGTTTTCGTTAAATATTGAAGTACAATCACACTTCCTTTTGCTCTGCGATGCGGTTTGTTGATAACCTTGCTAACGCAACCACACCTCAAGAAGATTTGGTCTGGGAACCTCTCATTTATTTTCTCAGACTTGAGGTGTGGTTTACGATTGCCCAGAGCCGTTTGTTGGGCGGTACGAATGTCTTTCAAATGTGTTGTACCTAGCTCGTAGACAATTTTCTCAATTATACCGATGACGTATGTAGAGCGACAGAAATCTCTCTGTGGATTATCTTAATGGTAAACTGCCCCTAATTAATTTAGTGAGCTTAGTGAACACTCAGCTGTACATCCAATAAACTCATTATTTCAAGTCACAAGGCTTTAAGTCAATGTATTTGTTAATCAATAATCAAAACAAGAAATTTAAAGTTGACTTAAAGTTAATAAAACTAACATTAACTTACTTGATCATCCTTAACCACTTTATGATGTTTTACAATGTAGCAGACAGGGTTGCAAACACACGACGCTGTATGTATGTAAACACACACGTGGTCTGTCTGTTTGGGCTGTGGAAGTTAAACTGGTTGGGTGAAGCAGCTGTAGCACATAAAGTCTCACATAAATGTATGCATGCCTCTCTCTATCTCTCTGTCTCTTGACTATCTACCATATGTAGTCCCGCTGCCGACCAGCCACCAGGGGATTGTGGGTACTGATGTATGTGGAATATTAAACAGCAGGCACAACATGGCTTTTATTCCCGTCTATTGATTCATACACACAGGACTGTGTGTAATTCAGCAACACTTCACTATTGTTCCAAGCCAGGCCCATTTACTCGACTGATATTATTAATGACTGCACGTCTGCCATAATTAGTTTATTATGCAAATTTGATGAGCAGCTTCTTCTCTGTGGAATTCATTTCATTTTACAGTGAATCAAGAGAAAGTGCCATATTATGATTTAAATTCACAAGAGTCTGTATTTTACACCTAAACCCATCAGTTGTAATGCATTTAAATCATAAATTTGCCTCTAGGAGCTACTTGATCATGCTTTTATCTTTTATGTAAGAAAAGTCCCAAAATGAGTCACACAACTCACACAACTCTGTGGCATTAATGCAGTGCTCTGATTTTCCAGGTACCAGCTGAATAAGATTGTGGTGGATACAGAAGCCGGGCCTTATAGAAACCGGACCGTCCTGTTCCTCGGGTCGAGCAGAGGGACCATCCTCAAGTTCCTCATCATGCCCAACCAGGACAACACCGTCACCAACAGCAACATCTTCCTGGAGGAATTGGAAGGATTCAACCCAGATAAGTAAGACGTTAAAGCTAACTAAAAGGAAAGGGACGTATATATTTTGAACTGTTAAAGGAGTAGTTGAAATATGCTTATTAGCTTTCTTGCTAAGAGTTAGATGAGACGGCTCACTCACTTTCATGTCTTTAGGGTTAAATATGAATCTACAGCCGGTTAGCTTATCTTGGCACTGGAAATAAGGTGAAAGAGCTTGTCTGGCTCTGTCCAGAGTTAACAAAATTCATGAACCAGCAACTCTAAAGCTCACTAATTAACAAGTTATATCAAGTTGTGTAAATTATAAAAAAAACAAATTGTAAAAATGCCACATTGTGGTTTTACGGGGGGTTGTGTGCCTGTCTATTTTCAGTAACTTCCCAGGGTGTTGTTACCCTTGTGAGGTTGTTATATGACGTGTTAACTTGTGAACTTCAGAGGTGCAGATTGATTGATCAGAGGTAGGCCAGCTGTTTTCTCCTGTTTAGAGTCTTTGTGCTAAGCTAACTAGCTGCAGCCGGAGTAAGCACATTTATTTACTGCATAGACATGCGAGTGGTGTCAATCTTCTCAAGAAAGCCATAATTTATGGCTCTATACTTTGCTCTGCACAAACCAGTACAATGAAAATTCAGCAGGAGAGATAAGTAAAGGGTTAAATGACATCTGGGGTTGATATATACTGTATATACAACAAGGGGAGCTGGTGATGTGATACGCCTAGGAAAAAAAATAATAAAGGCATGACATGTCCTCGAAACATTGCGTGTCCTGAATTATGCAGAAAGCCACACCTATTTTTCGAGAGAATCACATAATTGTGCAGGAACTGAGCAGATGCAGCCCCATGCAGAGAATACAAACAGGGCAAAGAGAAAATAATAAGATGAGAGGCCAATAATGATTATCAGGAAATCTGAACATCTTCTAATGAGGTGGACACATGCTGTATAACAGCATTCAGGGAAAAACAGAAGAAAGCAATGAAACGACGATAAAATCGCATTATCCTTAATCTTGACCAAAATTACATACTGTCAGGAGAAAAGACCTCTTATCTCCAGTCTGAAGCTAAATGATATTTAATATCTGGATCTTGACAAAAGATTGGAGTGGGCTTCTTGTCCTTTTTTAATTAGTATTTTGCAGGGCAGGCAGCTTTGACGTTTCATTGGATGCCCACCACTACGTAATGAACACTGGGTACAATGCCTTTTTCATCTTGTTCTCTCTGGAGGTTCAGTGTTCCACATGGCGGATGGCTGCAGGGTGATTGTCACACAGATGCAGGCAGATTTGGCTGGTGATTATCTTTCACCAAGGCTAATTAGAGGCATTTAAAAAAGAAAGAACATGTTTCTAAACACAACCATTCTTTCGTGGTAATTGTGCTCCCTGATATATTTATATTCCACTTTTTTTCTGCAATAAGGGGAAACAAAGGATTATTTCTCGAACCAACTGGCTGGAAACACATTTTCTCCCTACAGTGGAGTCAACTAATCAACTTCTTTCCTTTCCCAAATTCTCCAAATTATACCTACCAATTTGTGTCTCAGCTTATTTATTCTGCTTCGGACTTGACAAATGAGGGATAGTGATGGCAATAGAAATGAACGGACTGTGTGATGGATGAGCTGGTCTGGACTGGAACTAGGGATAATTTGGTGTGCATGGTGAGCCCACCAGGAGGTCAGTGACAGTTCGTCTATCACAGCAGGCATACAGCTAATCAGAAGACGGAGCACAGCCACATCCCTTTTTTATTTCCTTTTATGCTCGAGGCCAGACCATCCCCAGCCTCACCTTACATACACTGACAAAGAGATGCCTTGTGCCCTGTAATAAACCCCTGGCTAAACAGGAGCAGGGCCACTAACACAGTCATCTTTTAGGAAGTCAGCACAGAGAGAAATCACTGCTTTGTGATTGGCTGGTTGCCACAATGAGCCAGGAAATGAGAGAGATACAACTTATAGAGCCTGTATGTTCTCCTATTTTCTCCCCACATCTGATCTTGGTTCTGTATTTTATTTTTATGAGTCTCTCATCTTTGCGTCTCTGTCTTTTCCCTGCATTTGTTATTATTTGTTGTTTATCCTATTTTATTTTTTCCCCCGCTTTCCCTACATGGGCTCGCCTTCCTTTTCCCTTGTTTTTTTTATATATTGGCTATGAAGAATGACTCACAGCTTGGCCTTAGCAGGATGATAGATGCTTCTTAATGACTGTGGGTCCGCTGCTATGTTATTACCATAAACCATCCAGATACAACTAATGCATGAGTTCACATGTGCATAAAAAGGTATAAATTTGCAGGTCTTGCCGGCTATCGTAGCTCCAAGTGCCAATTAGAAACGTTTCAGTTCCAGGCTGTTAGCCGACCTCTCGACCCTCTAAAATAAGCACGGTGCATATTTGTATTGACACTGTAACATCTGGCTACACCGCTACCTCTCATCTACTTCAATTGTGTTATAGCTAGACCAGTTTATGTTTAGTTGTTTCACATAGAGTAATGAGGAATGTTTTTTTCCTGCTGTAGTGCTCAGTGAGGTCAGAGGTTTAATGTGCAGTCTCGCTCTGGTAATTGAAATTGCCTCATGCATTTTTGTGTTTTCTGTATGTTGCAGGTGTGCTGAAGACTCTCTGCAGGCCAGGCAGCTGTTGTCTCTGACTCTGGACCGGGCGAGCCACACTCTGCTCCTTGCCTTCCCCTCATGTGTGGTCAGAGTACCAGTGGCACGATGCCAGCTCTACTCCCGATGCATGAAGTAAGTCTGCACCAAACACTGGACATACAGGAAGATAAAAGCACAGCAGGTCAGCTTAATAAGAAGTGTGGTGACCATTAAAGAACCATCTGGCCTTCACAAGTGTCCTTAAGCATGACACTGTGAACCTCTGCCAGCTCCAGGGCTGCTGCTCTGTAGATGACCTGAATTTTCCTGCAATAACTACAACTTAATAACAACTGTCGCTGTGCCCTTGAGTAAAGTGATAATCTGTTAACTGCTGCATAATACTGAAATGCAATAAATGCGCCAGTAAATTGGAAAAAAATCCAATAAAAACTGTTGTGTAATACTTCACCATTAAATATAATGATGTGGTATTACCTTTGCCTGCAATTTTAACTGTATCATAGCTGTAGCATCATTTTAACAGATAATAATAATAATAATAATAATAATAATAGAAGTTTACCAACAGTGTAATACATGATTGAGCAAATAATAGATAATAACAAATGATAATGGCGCTTATGCAAATAGTAAGCATGAGACAAATCCATATAATTGTTGAACAATATTAGTACATCATCAATCATAGTAAAATAAAGGAATAATCGGTAGTTTAATGCAGTGTTTCCTCCTGTCGTGTTCCATTGTGGTGGGCCGCCACTGCCGATCTTTGCTGCCATAGCAACAACGAAAAAACCCAAATGAAAAATAGTAGTTACTGAACGTAATTTCAGTTATATGAGTAGGAGAACTGCAAGGAGAGGAACAGGGTGTGAGGCAGCGCCAAGACGTGGGCGAGAGACATGACCAGATCATCGTAGTTCATAAAAATACAGCGCAGTGAGAATACAGACATTTTATACACCAGACGTATATAACGTGGACCTGCTGATGTGCATTTAAGCTTTTGTTTCGCTGCTATACTAACCAAGTTCGTAATAACTCCTAACATTACAGTAAAAGGCTAATCAGCTCAAGACCTAGTGCCTCCTTATGTGTTGCGTTAGAAGTGAACGATGTGAACTGCACTTCCCTGAGTGATTGCAACCTTTCCTAACTGGGATATGTGCATGTGTGGTCGACTCACAGCCGCTTCACAGCTCTTTGTTTGCATGAACTGCTTGGACACTTGGACCGGGCGATTTCTCTCCAAACACCCTGTGACTGTACCTCTGGCACCTCCTTAATGGCCTGTTCGATCTAGCTCTGAAAACGCTCCAAACTCTCCACACAGATGCTGATGATAAGCCCCACAAAGTGTGATGTCTGTGCTGACCTTGCCACCTACTGCCAGCCTAACCACGCCTCCATCAAAATAAACAATAAAGTTATATCGTAACAGCGCTGGACCTGTCCACTTGCCTCAGCCGGCACACGCCAACGTTTGTCACTATTAAACAGTAGCATTGGGCTTCATGATCAAACAAGGTTTTTGTATCACGTCTACTCTTCTTTACGTACTCACACGCTCTCTCTCTCTCTCTCTCTCTCTCTCTCTCTCTCTCTCTCTCTCTCTCTCTCTCTCTCTCTCTCTCTCTCTCTCTCTCTCTCTCTCTCTCTCTTTCTCTCTCTCACGCGCGCGCGCTCGCTCTTCTACATGAGCTCCCTCTCTCTCCCCGGGGGAGTGCAGTACGTTTAAACATTATCAAATTATAAACGGATAAAAAAAAAACTAATAAAATCCTCATTCCCACCACATCCCCTGTTTATAATTATTTAAAAAGAGATTATATTTCTCGAGCAGTTATAAGATGATCAGATCTCCAGTGACATTTTTGTTATTCTGGCAGTTTGCCAGTCTAAATGTGTTTAACTTAAACTGAAGGTGCAGAAATACCCGGCATCCGCTAATCCTATGTAATTAAACATTTAAATGCATATATTCAAAGTAATGGTATTTCACCAGGATGCTCCCACACAAGCACCACAGTATAGACTCACTCTCCCTCGCTGTTACATTCTAAGAGTCTCTGCGCCCGTGGCTGTGGCCTGTTAGGGTCCACTGACACACTAACACACTGGTGCACACACACCAGCACATCAGGCATGCAGTGTGTTCGCTGAACCAGGTGAGTCGTACAAGCGTGTAATCCAGAGCACATTAAGAAACGCTCACATGCTTTCTGAGGAGCGTTTAGTGTGTGAGTTTATGTGTTTAGATGGGAGACTGAGTTAATGTTGTGTACGCGAGTCTGTTCGCAAGATTTCTTCGTCATGCTTCAGCAGCTTCAGGTCTGGTTTTCTTTGAAGACTGTTTATGAGTGCCTCTATTCCACACGGCTTTCAGTCCACATGGTTGTTATGTATTTTCCAAATTAATCTTTAATAATTCAACATTTTACAGTCTGCATTCCAAAGCATACAGCTGCACATCGACCTTTTAACCTCGTTTAACCCCCCGTACAGTCCCGTCATTAAAAAGTCATGTAGTGCAGTTAACCACAGAGCAAGTCCTCCAAGTAATCCTTCACAGTGAATGTCTCTGGCTTTGTGTGTTTTTATCAGAATTAGATTATCATTGTAGTTATCAACAGAGGGCATTTCATTTTTTAAAAAATCTGCTACTTGCTGCAGTCAAGGGCATTCTAGCATCTGATGTTTAAGAGTGAAAATAGAAGTGAAATAAATCTGAGTTAAGTCTGAAAATCAAACCCACAAGCAACACGGACATTGAGAAACGGTTATTGGGATAAAACATTGGTGACTTGTTGCATATAAAAGAATTGCTGTTTGGCAGACAGCTCTCAAATCCCAGAATGTCTCAATATCCGAGACCTAGTTTCAGGAGGAAAACCATCTTAAATCCACTTATTATTAGCTTTTACTAAAACTTCTATCTGCATCCCAATCATCTTGTCAAGAATTAACTATCCCACTTCATTCTGAACAACTTTAATCATCTAACAAGAAAGTGTTTGATATCAAATCTGTTTCTGCTCTCAACTGCATTTCCAGCCTGCCCAATATTGACGTAAATGACAAAATATTCACTGTGATGAATACCATCATGAAGCAAGTTTCAAGACTTAATACGTTGGAAATCATTAGCTCTCTGAAAGTAGGAAATCAATATATATGTCATGATTTTGTAGTTGATGGACTCAGATATGCAAAAATGATCAGTACGATGAGATATCCTGACTTCTAGTTGAGGCCTAGTGCAGACAAAACGACTAATCCGGTAATCACAAAACCTACTTAACAGGAATCTTAATTAAAATAGAGATTATTTGGATTTTTGTCTCTGCAGGAACTGTATCGCCTCCAGGGATCCTTACTGCGGCTGGACCAGAGGAAGCACCTGCTCTTTCCTCCGACCTGGGACCAGGTATGAAACCTCTGCATTCATGTATACGTCACCACAACACACACACTGCCATGCTGTATACAGGACCTGCTCTGCATCAACACCTCTGTCTCTCTGCTTTATTCTTTTGTCTTTCTTTGAGTCCATCTGTCTGCATGGTGTTTTACAGTTCCTTCTCATTTATCCAATAGTTTTTTTGTTTTGATTTGATTTGTTCCTACTTTAATGATACCTCTCAAGGTTATTTTTCTGACACCACACCTATCAAACCACCCGTAGAGACGTCCCATATATTATTTATGTGGTCTGGAAGTCCTTGGCTCTATCTGCGACTACTTGAGCCTCTGAGTAACATCTGTGCCCTCTAAGTAGCCTGTCACACAGTCTACTCTGTGTACATTATTGATTCAATATGTCTGCTGCTGCTGTTAAACAATACTTTGTTCTTCCGCTTTTCTTGTTATCAAGTGGTGTCCTTAGAACGCAGGTGTGTGACCTAGAGCCGAGTTTTGTCTTGGTTTCCCTGTTGTGTAACACCGTCTGCGTGTTATGCAGATGTACCCAGACAGTGTGTTGTCTGGATGTCTGTGAATATGAGAGCATGGGTGTTTGTGTGACCTCTCTCCTCCTCCTGCTACTGAAATTTGACAGCTCACCTCCAGTTGTGGATGCATCCCCTTCAGTGAAATCAAATATCTGTTTAGTCTGCTTATTGTATTAGGCCTTTAAAACACAGGTGTAGTGCCAGCAGCAGAACAGACAACATGGGCCTTTAGACCACCTCAGGCTGCTTGCTTATACTATTAAAGGCTTCTGTGTTGGTCTTGATTTGATTTAGCAAGGGCGGTCAACTCTGCAATCGATTTTGCATTGAGTTACTGTGGATTTCCTCTTTGTGGACTAACACAGCCTCTCTTTGCAAAGTGACGCCCAAGAGCTCAGCAGCTGATGTTATATAACATTAGACTGTAATTTGGGCAATTTTCGAGGTAATTAAGTTTTGTATTTTCTATGAAAAAGGTGGGTTGTTTTTGATTGTTTTTTCGTTTGAGTGTTTTTAATTGTCCTAGAGTGTTGTTATTGTACTACTAAAACAGGTGATGCAAAACATGTCTCACCTTATTTTGCTTCTGCCAGTGAGAATATTTACGAAACAACAGTTTTTTTTTTACTTTTAGATGCAGGAAGTGTTTCAGCCTCTCTGCTCACTAACTATTCACTCTCTTAATTGCAACATGTAATGTTCGGGAGTCATAGCTAGTTCAATGGATATGGATATGTTTCAAATCAATCTGTAATTTCTATTTTTATTAGATTAGCTGAGCTACACCACGATCTTTCCACATCCCCTGGAATCTGCAGAGGTAACCCCAGGGGTACCACTGATTGGGTATTGTTGCTGTAAACAAGCATCCAACGTAATACACATATGGTCTTTATGGCTTTCCTTTTTATTATGGAATCTTTAAATATAGATCCAACGTACGTAGGAGAATGTGCTTGGAATAAAAAAAAATTGAAAACATGCACGCTGACACACAGAGCCACAGGCAAAGCTAATGTATATGAAGTAAATGACCCACAGTCTGTGAGAGGCAGCCAAGAGAACACAAAACATTATTCTTTATTAAAGTGACAACCTGCTGTTGGTTCACAGTGCACTTGGACTCATTTGTCACAGGGAGTCCTCGGCATTAAAAGCGCACATGTTGGCGACGCTGCTGCCTGAGCCTTTAGCTGATTACAGACTTCCGTCTCTTGTCCCAATGAACTTTTTTTGTGCTGTGGTTCTTCAAAGGTTGTTTGTAGGCCGAATAGTGATTTAGTGTAGCAGCACTATTTGTTTAGAAGTTTCTTGTATGGTTATTTAATTCTGTATAAAAACAAATCCTGCTAACTCTCTGCCGTAACAGTCCATGCAGTGTCATAAGTGGTCGTTGTATGTTCTAAGTAATAAAATTAAGTAAATGTATAGTAATGCATGCTTTATCGGAAAGTGTAATGCATGACCATATCAGATAATCCGTGCTGCATCATAGCAAACTATGATTGCTTACTACTGCTGACAATGTGTTTATTATAAGCCCCATCCATCAACCTCTAGTTTATAACTAGTCCAGAGCATCCACAGGACACTTTAACTTCACTATAAGTGTCATCGACAATGTTTCATGGCTGTAGATATCGTGCATCAGAAAGCATTTATCGTGTTTATGAGTATAGTCATGATTTACTATGAATGCTTGTGTGTTACAGATTCATCTATTTAATCCAAAGTGTCGTTGTTACTTCTGACTGACTCATTACCATAAAAGATCAAGCAAAGTTTGCCGTATTCATCCATAGCAACCAAAATGTAATGCAAATGTCGTTTGTAAGTGGAAAAGATGTTTTCCAAACTTCAAAATATGTTTCATACCCTGAATCCTTTCCAATGACTTTGAATAAGCTCCCGTTTCTCTAAATGTTCTTTAAATTATTATATATGCTTGCTTCAAGTCAGCAACTCTGCTGCCATGTCCTCACTGATGGATCCTTACCAAAAACAAGTCTGAAGTGTTTGGTTCCCTGATAACATCAATTTTATAGATTGTCAGTCTAGCTTTTTCCAGTCTTTATGCTAAGCTAAGCTAATCATGGACTTGGTAAATGGACTTGGACTTATATAGCGCCTTTCCCGTCTTCTGACTACTCAAGGCACTTTCACAGTGTTTGTCACATTCACCCATTCACACAGACATTTACACTGATGGCAATGGACATCTACATACCATCTAATCTGATCTAACCATTCACACCACATTTACACACCCATGCACAGCACGAGGAGCAATTCGAGGTTCAGTGTCTTGCCCAAAAACACTTCGACATGTGGACCGGGGGAGGTGGGGATCGAACCGCCGATATCTCGAATGAAGGACGACCCACTCTCACTCCAGTGGCGTTGATCTTCTCATCTAACAATCTTATGCCGTTCCTTTAATACGCTTTTTGGTGAAAGTGTAGCTATAAAGGTTGCATTTTTCTCATGTCAGATATCAAACATTGAGATCAGATTAAAAAACCTTGTGTGCCTCTGGTTTTGGTACAAATGAATTGGAAATGTATTACCTGATGTGATGCTGATTGTCATATAAATCATGTTGTGTTTTATCACTTAGTTACAGGTATTTCCACTCACAAGTGTGTCATTGTAAATGTACTGAATGAACTCTTTTCTCTGATACTACCCATGATTCAGAGCAGTTGTGTTTCTCTTCATGAGCACCTGGTCTCTGTGCTGTTCTCATTTCCTCTCTGCTTCCTCACCTCATCATATGTTTTTGTTCTTTGAGTTTTCCATGCTCCCCCGTTCCCTGAATAGGAAATGAGTTTTAAAGCACGAGGATAGAGTTGTAGCAAGAAGAAATGTCTAGAATCAGGAAATATGAGTAAAGTTTGAGGTTTTGTTGACAAGTTAAGACAAGTTATTTTTTCAGAAAAGCACAATAGTTTGTTCTTAAACAAATATTTTTCATTAACGTCCTTAAGTTAAACTCCTTATTTATGACTCAAACAGCTTTTCCTACTCTAACTCCTTAGTACTTGAAAACACGGGTACAAATATCGAATGTGAAGTATGCTGACCTAGAAATATTTGTAATTCAGTGCATGAATTAGCTTAATTAATGACCCTGCAGGCATAAGTGGTTATCTTTGAATTATAATGGTGATTATTGCAGGATATTAGGCAGCTTAAGGGCCTCTTGAGTTCTTTTGCAGTTTTAATTATTTTTCTTTTCTCACTTTTACCCACTTCTCAAAATAAAAACAACAACAAAGATGTCTTCAATCAAAGTGTTAAAGGAGCTTGTAGAGCTAGATGCCCTCTTGCAACGTGTCCTCTGCTGTAACATTGAGATAGTTTCCCTCTATCAGAGTGGATCTGTGCTGTGTGTCAGCGGTCGAGTTGTTGTGCCTCCGTGTCCTCTGATTAATGACCGTGTCTCTTCTCCTCTGCAGACTGCCGTTCGAGCAAGATGTCGAACAGGGAAACGTGGCCCACTTGGGTGACTGTGACGGTAAGAGGAATGATTTTCAGACCTGTGCGTTTGTGTTGGAGCATTTGTTTTCCCACAAGTGTTGAAGCTAATAGCTCTCTTGTCTTTGCCCAGTCCTTACATAACTTCAGTATCTTGAGGGATAACAACAAAACAGTAAAAGGAGAGGAAGGGCCGGGTAGTTGCAGTTTATGCAGAGGAAATCCACAAATAAGCACAGAGACAAGTCCCAATGCACCTCAGTGCTCTGTGGTTTCTCACTTCTGCCTCAAGTAACGACCACGATCCAACACGAAGATAGTGGTCTAGTTTTCTTTTATCCATTAACATTCAAGAAAATCCCTGTGTATATTTTAGCTAACTTTGCTCCCTTGCTGCTTACTGTTACTGTCCGTACTTGTATACTATCTTTGCTTTGGTCCGGTAGGTTTTGTTGCATATACATGTGGTTAATTATTTTCCTCTCCAGCTTGAATTTGCCTTGATGTTTCCGTTTTTTTTCTCCCTTCCTTATCATTATGAAAATAGAAGTGGTACACAGCGAGGCAAAAATCTATTCTAGATACACAGAGGTTTCGGATACTCCCATGACGCCCCCTCTCTTTGATCTGAGCGCTAATTCCAATGCGTGCAAATTAATCCTTCGCTTCTGAAAGTTCCCCGAGTTCATGTGCCATGCTCCCTGAGAAAAGAACAGATAAATATTGCATAATCAGAACCCACGAACAACTCTAATCCTGTTTCAGATGGGCGCTCTGTTTGATGCTGCTCTCTCACTTCAGGTCCTCTGACCGCCAAATCCACGGGGGCGGCCTCTGTAACTGATGGCTGATGCTCACTCTATGCATGGTGAAGTTAAGATAGTTATTTGTCTTCATAGAGCACATGTGTAGCTCCTTATACAGCATGTGGGGGGCCTTATTCAAGCAATTGGCCCTGCTCCTAAACAGAAACCCATGATCTTCCATTTTATTTAAAGCAGATCATGCTGTGCATGTATCCTGCTTTTGGTTTCAGCAGGCTAGTTATTATTGGAAAATAACATGAGCTGGATGAAAAATCTGCAATATTTCCTCTCCACAAGGGAACTACACTCCAGTAAATACAAAGTGTTGTGCAGGAAGCTTGTAATTAAGACTACAACTTCTACGATCATTACTCTACTTCTGTACTACACAAGCGGGCGAGAGATGAACCTAATTACTCTTGCTCAGTGCTAATGGAGTGTTTTATGACCTCTGGTATTGGATCCTCTTCCTCGACTTGCTACATCTTGACCTTTTGGAGCAAGGTCTCGGGGTCAGAGAGAGTAATGACACTGATACAGACAGGGCAGAACGATTTTCCACTCACTGCACACTTTAGCGCTACAGTGTGAGAGAGTTAAAGAAAATGTTCCAATAAAACCCACAGAGATGTCCGGACTAGTCTTTTAGCCAATGAAAGCCTGACCTGACTCTCCAGAGGGTTTGCCAACAACAACCATCTGAGAAGCCATCATTGGAAACTCTTTGGAAAAGGGCAGGCACTTTCAAACACACCTGGCAGGTGATTGGATGAACGATCCATAAAGCATGAGCTGCTCGTCACTTGGGAATGAAAACTTTTTTTCCACTAAGAAAAGCATTCAGTGCTGTTCTTTGCTCTCTGCTCTTTTAATGAAGAAATACTGTCCAGTTCTGATATAACTGCAAACTACTGCAGCATCTACGATAACCTCTTTTGCGATAAGGCATTTTTGTTTTTGAATGAACAGTTATCTCTGTGTTGTCGTCACGGCCGGCTCTCGCCTGAACTGCCAGTAGCTCCTCACAGGACGTTGATTGGCCGGCTTACTTTTGCTCAGACAACAAACGCGTTACTTGGAGCCTGGTAAGATAGTTTTGTGATAGCGTGATATTGTGATTCTTGCGTGATCTCACACAAATGACACACCTGTAACCTTGTGTCAGGTGGAATATGAAACTGATTGTTATGGCACTTATTCTCAATGACTTCTCCCTAATCTAAAATCACAAAAAAAACAATTTGAAGGTCTTATATTCAAATAACTATTTCAGGCGATTGTGCGTCTGTCATTTCCATCAGCTCATCAGTTTGTATATTTTATATCACAAACAAAAGAACACAAATTCCAACACAAAGGACTTGGGGGTGGGGGGGATGAAAAAACTTTGATGAGAGTTTTTTATTAGATCACACGCGAAAATTACATTTCCTTCTCATAAAGCAGCACGCTGACCTTTTCTATGTGAAGAGGCAGAAAATCAGGTGCGGTAAAACAAACACACATATTTAAACTTGTGAAACATATTCATATTCCCCCCAAAAAACGCTGTTCTACATTTCCCATAATGCACCTTGATAGTAGATGTGACAAAGCTCCTCAGAGCAACAAGAGATGCTACAGGACTGTTGTACAAGATGTGTAGTTTAGTAAACTGACTCTAACATGTAAAACTCTGTGCAGTGCCCCTTTTAACCTGATGGAAGTGTGCGATGTACTGTCCTGCTCCCTGCCTCTGCCTTTGAGGAATTTCTGAGCTCTGAGTCATATTTGCTCCTGCATCTGATCCTGTCATAAAATATGCCCGAGATGAACTCTGTTGACAGAGGTGAGCTCTGTTGTCACAAGAGAGCTGCGGGTTGGCATGGCAGAAATGTAAGGCAGCATCTATCTGAAGGCCAACACTTAGACGACACTTTGTCTTAGCTGTTGTGGTGAACTCGGCCCATCTTTCCATCATATCTCTTTTTTTATTTGACACTTTCACTGCATATGACATGGTTGCTTTCCTTAGTGTTTCTTGTTCCTAGTTAACACTTACTCCATCTTTCTTTGTCTTCCTGTAAGACAAAGATTCCTTCAGCCATCTGCGACACAATTTTCAGTTAGCGAAAGACAGAGAGGCGCAGCTTCGATGAGCTTGTTATGACAAACTGTCACTGACACCGTTAAGACTTTAAAAAACTGCCTCTCTATGTGTCTGTCAGCATCTTTCTCTGTGCTGTACTGTACGCCTGTGTACTGACAAACACACACAGATGCTCACACAAACACAAACTCTTAAGGGACCTGGATCGGTGGAACAGGCAGAAGGCTTTTGGTTGCTGAATTTTTCATATCCCTATATTGGACTCATTCCACCTTTTTGTATCTTGACCCAGCAGATGGAAGGTGAGATATGGTCTGGCCTATCTATCTCTCTTCGGGGAAATTCAGTTAAATCGTTTTCACCCTCCCTTTACCGCTTTCCTCAAAGAGGAGTCTCTTTCTGCAGCTGCATGTCAAATTAAAATTTCCCTCTCTGGCCTCCAGTCACATCAAAGTTCACCTATCTTCAAAAGTCAGTAATACGAAAAAATGACTTTTTAAATCATGATTTTTAATCTAGATTGCGGTTAGGCATGAGGGTAACAGGTATGGTTGAAGGGCTTCCCAACCTGGTGGGGGTCACAAGATGATTAATATGACAGGAAAGCTAAAAAAACACAAACATTTTTCTTATGCATGAAGTTATATTCTATTTCTATTCTCTGTTTTTCCCTTTTTCTCAATCAATAAGACATTTTTACCTCTTCTGACGTATTTTATGAAACTGAAACATTTACAAGGGAAAATTCCTATTTGGTAGAACTAATGAAGACTCATACAAGTATACAATCTGTGATGAGGGGTTGCAAATGCTTTGGATTATTTTAAAGGGATCAGAAACAAAGGTTGAGAAAAATAGACATCCACAATATCATTTTGTTCTATTTGCCCCAGTTTTGAGGGCCTATTTCTTGAGGAAAAGTAGTTCCAGAAAAACATTTTCCAAAGAAATTGTTTCTGGTAAGTTGACAGTGGTCCTAGGACTGAAACGTAGATATTATATGTAGTAAATTGATCCTTTTTTTATGCCCAAACCTCTTTTTTGGAGACCGTCCTCCCCAGAATAACAACCCGTTCATTTGTACAAGCAGCTTATTATGACCATATTAACGCTAATAGTGGCGCCGTCCTGTAGTGGCCATAATAATTATGACTTGACTTATTTAAGGCCCTATACTCGACATGCCTTAACTTAAAGTATGAAGTTGACCTGTAAGTTAAGTTATGTTGGTCTTTAGTCATGTTTGTAACTGATTATATAACAAACATACTTATTTTATTTCACTTCATGATCTTTTACTAAACCTAAACCTTACCAAACTGAGACCATCTCAAACATTTACCACATGTTGCGATGGTTGTTTAGGTATGAGGATGAGATGATCTCCTGCCACTGCTACGTGCGGTTTTATGGGTTGTTTGTTTCTGTTGTGGGCAGAAAACCTTGACGAATAAAATGTAAGCGTGAAAGAAGTTGCTCGAATTTGGATGAAGCGGTTGACTGACTTTGGATGAAGGTTGAGGTTGGGCTGTTTATTTTCGTTTTTTTTTTTTTGGGGGGTAGTTTTGGCTTTGCAGCTTGTCTGAAAAAAGATCTTAATGTGCCATAGTCTTTGCTCCTCTGGTGCCCCTCCTCTCCCCCATGTTTCATCTCTCTCCCCAGTTCCAGTCACTGCTACACTGACTTCAGAGCAGCCTTGTCGTCAGACCTCAAAGGGAGATGGATGGACGGCCTTACTTTGAGCCTGGCTAACTGCCTCCTCTTTCTACTTAGCCATAGAAGACCGGCTGCTGGAAGGAGAATCGATTTTCATCTCTCCTCTGGCTGATGGCAGTTGAATAGATATCAAGGGTGATTCTGCAAGGGGAAAGGACTGGGGCTGAGGAGAGCGAGGATGGGGAGGGGCAGGTCGGGTAACTGAGATCACAAAGTAGAGAGCACAGTGAAAAAGAGATTGAGAGATCATAGGAAGAAGGCAAACTTTGAGGATGGAAAGGGTGAAACTGTTCAGGGGATCAGAAGTGCTGAGCCATAAGGGCAAGAAAGAAAAGAAAACGGAAAAGAGGACAGTAAGAGAGAGAGGTCAGGGGATGAGAGAAGGGCGAGGTGGTGCGGTAATCACAAGTAAGAAAAGACGAAGGTGAGGGAGGATGAAAGCTTTGAGTATGGGGGAAGGTGCAGGGAAGTGAGAGGAGAAGCAGTTTTCACGGGTGCTAGGCCGGAGCGAGTGTGACAAGTGGGCCGAGCGTGCCTCTGACGTCTTCTGTGTCACCGCTGTCACTGGCCTCTTCAGTGGGTTTGTGGCCAGGCGGTAACTCTTCCGAGGTAACGTGAACCACTTGCCTCATTCCCTCTTAATCTTTCTTGCGTAGCAAAGAGCTGATGCTTCTCTCCTCGCTTGACACTCGTATCTACAAATTAATTTCTGTATCATTCAGTTCTTCTTAATTTGTCATAAATGTCACTGGTGACACTGTTTATAAAAAAATATATATATTCCTGCAATTTCAGAAAACCACAGTGGGAAATTAGTTGAATTATGGGAAACTATATGAGGAAGTCAAGTCTAGCAGAGGTTATTGCCTTGATGTTGTGCATGGCTCTCTTTACGTTTATTAGCACACACACACACAAACACACACACACACACACACACACACACACACACACACACACACACACACACACACACACATGCACACACACACATATCAAAT